>NC_142507.1:40050000-40122500 GCF_057876585.1 Rhinolophus sinicus
TCAAGTAAATGCTTAACTTGAGATGTGTGAATATTCCAAATTTGTTCTTCAGTTTCAAAATCATTTTTGTCTAGTCAAGTTTCTTTGTCTTTCCAGGTAAACGTTAAAGTCAGTTTGCAGATTTCTAAAAAAATTCAGCTGCAATTTTAATTAAGATTGCACTGAATCTAGATCAAATTGGGGATAGTTTATTTCTTAACAAATTTGAGTCTTCCAGTCTAAGAACATGGTATATCTCTTAATTGTTGTTTAATTACTTTCATTCATGTTTAATACTTTTTAGCGTATAGATCTGGAACATATTTTGTTAGGTTTTAACCTAATACTTCAATTTTATTTAGTGTAATTTATAAATTACATTTATCTTTTAAAATTTCAATTTTTCATTGCATGTACATAGAGATAGAATTGATATTTTTATGTTGACTTTATATCCAAAGACTTGGTAAACTCATTTATTCTAGAAAAATTTCTGAGGTTTTCAGATTCCATATAGAAAGTCATTTCATCTGTGAGCAGAAAACATTTTATTTCTACTTTTATATCCTGTATGCTTTTAATTCATTTTGCTTGATTATTGCATTGGCTAGCATATCTAGCACCATGTTAAATAGGAGTCAAGAGAGGTAGTGTTCTTGACTCTTCCTGATCTTAGGGATAAAAATACAGGCTTCATTCTTAAAATATTAAGGATGATGTTAATGGTAGGTTATTATAAATACCCTGTTCAAGTGGAGGAATTATCTTACTCCAAATTTACTGAGAGTTTATTATAAACGTATGGGTTTTTGTTGTTGTTTACTTCAAATACTTTCTCTGCATATACTTATAGGATCTTGAGCGTTTTTCTTGTTAGATATATTAATATGGTGAACCATATTGCTAGCTAGATATTGAAAATGTCTTGAATTATTGGAATAAATTCCATTTTGTTGTGATGTATTCTCCTTCTTGTTTATTGCTTGATTCCATTTGCTAATATTTTTGTGGAGGACGTTTGACTTTATGTTCATAAGTTATTTCTAAAGCTGCCAAACTTCTTCCAGTATAGCCAGGAATGACCAAAACACAAATTCAGTTTGACCTGATGGTTATAAGAAATTTGTGTCTTGCTAGGAAGATGCCTATATTTTTACCTTTAAAAAATAACTATTTGTCTTAAATTTTCCTTGTAGCATTATAATATGTTTTTATTTACTGTGACTCGCAAAACGAATAGTGATTGGAAAAGATGTTATTTATTTAATAGTAGTATTAAGAAGACGCTTTCTTTATAACTTGCTGGCACACTTGGGATTTTTGCCCCAGTTTTAAAGAATGACAGCAAAAGCACCTTTATCTGACATTTAGGATGATTAAATTTTGAAAAATCACTTGGCATATTCAGCATGACTCCACAGGGTGCTCTAGCTTTATAAGGCAATGGATCATGTGAGCTTAACTTATATTTAAGATTTTCTGGCCTGATATTATTGTGTTAGGCAGTATTGCTGAAATGGAAACATAAAATTTTGCTGCCATGAGATCAAGTTTGTGCTTGCCCTACACTATAAATTAGTTCCATAAAGTTTTAAAATACAGTGTTTATTCTGGTATTGTGAAATAGCCAACTGTGCTTAAACATATAAAATTAAACCTACTCTGTATAAAAACAGATTTATTTTTCATTCATGTACCATTGAACTTTAGGAATAAAAGTCACCTCACCACCAAGAATGTTTATATGAGGCTAAAAGAAAGATGTCAATTGTATTTCTGAGTTCATTTTTAAAGCAGCATATCCTTTTGGCCCATCATACCTAATTTTTAAGAGCCTATTGGCTACCACTGCAGCATAACAAGAAATGTAATGAGACATGCAAAGGAAGACGTTATAATAATACTATGTTCATTGAAAGTATACCATTTATGACATCTTACTTTGAAAATATATGTGTTCAAGCAGAGATATTAAATAAAATGAAATAATGAATCTAACTCAATTTTGAAAGCATGAAATTGGTTTGTTACATGTATTAAACCTTTTGAAAAAAACTCAAAGTATGACAAAAAATCAGATCGTTGTGAAATAACTTGAGAAATATGGGTGAGGTAAAATATCACTGAGGCAAAGAAGAAAAACATAGACAAAACAACATGTAGATCATTTGGTATTCCTATCCCCCAATATTAAAAAAGTCAACAAATAGGTTTGTTTCAAACAAAACATATTGAAAGGGTGGATCATTACCTGCTAACTATACAATTACCTTAGTGTTAACTACTTGTAGAATAATACTGAACACAAAATTTGTCAAAACGTATAACCATTGAATAATTTTTATTTAATAATTATGTATAATTCTATGGAAGTATTTTTTGATTACTATATTTTCAAGTGTTTGTTTCATTTTATTGCCAATATAAGACAAATTAAGTAAAATGGTAGCTTTATTTTTTTGCCTCAAATATTATTTAATTGTAAAAGGGAAAATGGTAGTAAAATGGACTCTAAGTTCATTTGGAAATTCTTATATGCAAGAGATAATTTGTGTGAATAAATTTATCTTTTTAATTGTATTTATTGAACCAGACTCATCTGCTGAGTAATGCAAAATAAAACTTAATTAATTATGTTGGAAATTCTGTGGCAGTCATGATTATTACTAAGCCTTTGTGTTGGATATATTTATGTAAGGGTAGGAAATTTAATCAATGTAATATATAATTTGTAAATTATTCTAAGTTATCAGTTACTCTAAGACTTAGGGGTGTCACATTGACTTTATGGGAATGTATAGATCAAGATTAACATTTTGGCTTACCTAGTTCTATTGTACCTTCCTTTATTATGCTTTGCAGATACTGCAGTGTTTTTGTTTGTTTGTTTTTGTTTTTTGTTTTTTTTTGTTTTTAACTAATAGAAGGTTTGTAGCAACCCTGCCAGGAGGAAGTCTGTCGACACCATTTTTCCAACAGCATTTACTCACTTCTTATCTCTGTGTCACATTTTGGTAATTCTCACAATATTCTAAACTTTTAAATTATTATTATATTTGTTATGGTGATTTGTGATCCGTAATCGTTGATGTTACTGTTGTAATTGTTTTGGGGTGTCACAAACCTTGCCTATAAATAAGACAGCACACTTAATCCATACATGTTGTGTGTGTTTTGACTGTCCCACCAACAGGCCATTCCTCAGTCTCTTTCTTTCCCCTCAGGTCTTCCTATTCCCTGAAACACAACAGTATTGAAATTAGACCAACTAATAACTCTACAGTGGCCTCAAAGTGTTAAAGTGAAGGGAAGAGTTGCACGTCTCTCACTTTAACTCAGTAGCTAGAAAAGATTAAGCTTAATGAGGAAGGCATGTTAAAGTTGAGAGAGGCCAAAAGCTAGGTGTCTTGCTCCAAACTGTTAGCTAAATTTTGAATTCAAAGGAAAAGTTCTTAAGGAAGTTAAAAGTGCATGAATATAAGGCCTGTATAGAAGATCAAATCAGCCACAATATTCCCCTACACCAAAGCCTAATTGAGAGCAAGGCCCTAACTCTTTTCAATTCTATGAAGGCTCAGAGATGAGGAATCTACAGAAGAAAAGTTTGAACCTAGCAGAGGTTGGCTCATGAGGTTAAAGAAAGAAGCCGTCTCCACAACACAAAAGTGCAACTTGAAGCAGCAAGTGCTGATGTAGGAGCTGCAGTAAATTATCCAGAAGGTCTAACTAAGATAGTTAATGAAGGTGGCTCACTAAACAGATTTTGATGTAGACAAAACAGCCTTATATTGGAAGAAGATGACATCTAGGACTTTCATAGCTAGAGGAGAAGTCAATGCCTGGCTTCAAAGCTTCAAAGGACAGGCTGACTCTCTTGTTAGGGCTAACGTAGCTATGGCTTTAAACTGAAGCCAAATGCTCATTGACCATTCTGAAAATCCTAGGATCCTTAAGAATTATGCTAAATCTACTCTGCCTGTGCTTTCTAAATGGAACAGCAAAGCCTGTATGACAGAACATCTGTTCACAACATGGTTTACTGAATAGTGTAAATCTACTGTTGAGACCTCAGAAGTAAAATTTCTTTCAAAATATTACTGTTCCTTGACAATACACCTGCTCCCCCAAGAGCTCTGATGGAAATGTACAATGAGATTAATGTTGCTTTCATGTTTGCTAACAGAACAACCCATGAATCAACTAGTAATTTTGACTTTCAAGTCTTATTATTTAAGGAATACATTTAGTAAGGCTGTAGCTGCCGGAGACAGTGAGTTCTCTGCTGGATCTGGGCAAAGTAAATTGAAAACCTTCTGGAAAGGATTTGCCATTCTAGATGCCATTAAGAACATTTAGGATTCAAGGAAGATGCTAAAAGATCAACATTAACAGGGTTTTGGAAGAAGGTGACTTCAATCATCCTGCATGACTTTGAGGGATTCAAGACTTTAGTGGATGAAGTAACTGTAGATGTGGTGGAAATAGCAAGAAAACTAGAATTAGAAATGGAGCCTAAAGATGTGACTGAATTGCTGCAATCTCCTGATAAAACGTTAACAGATGAAGAATTGCTTCTTATGGATGAGCAAAGAATGTGGTTTCTCGAGATGGAATCTACTCTTGTGAAGATGCTCTGAAGATTGTTGAAATGACAGCAAAGGATTTAGAATATGGCATAAACTTAATTGACAAAACAGCGGCAGGGTTTGAGAAGACTGACTCCAAATTTGAAGGAAGTGCTACTGTGGGTAAAATGCTATCAAACAACATCGTAAGCTACAGAGAAATCGTTTGTGAAAGGGAGAGTCAATTGATGCAGCAGACTTCATTTAATGTCTATTTTAAGAAACTGCCACTGTCACTGCATCCTTCAGCACCTACCACTCTCATCAGTCAGCAGCCATCATCATCAAGTTAAGACCCTCCACCAGCAAAAAGATTCTGACTCGCTGAAGGATCAGGTAATCGTTAGCATTTTTTAGCAATAAAATATTTTTAACTAAAGTTTGTACATTGTTTTTTAGACATAGTGCTGTTGTGCACTTAATAGACTACAGTATAGTATAAACACAATTTGTATATGCACTGGGGAACCAAAAAATAAGTGTGATATGCTTTATTGTGATATTTGCTTTGTCGTGGTGGTCTGGAATCGAACCTGCATTATCTGCAAGGTTATGCCTGTGTATTCATCTACTTGGTCATTAGGCACTACTGCAACACAGTTGCTGGCCAGAGTATTGTGACAGAAAAGGTTTCATCCTAAACTCTATCATCAGTGTGGGAAAACAAACACATTCAAAGGTAATATTTTAATTAAATGTCCCTCTTGTGTCCATTTTTTAAAATAAATGTTCTGCAAAATGTTTTTTCTATATTCAATGTAAACGTTATTTAGTATTTACTATAGTGAGGTGTACAGTGAGTAAAAATAAAGCCATTTATATATTTATTATAAACTACAGTGGCTCTCATGCCTTCTTAAAATGTCATGCAATTTTATTTTGATTTCTCTAAAGGAATGCTTTATATGTGTCTACAAAAAAATTATTTGTTTTCTGTAATTACCACACAGTATCCACGATGTGGGCTGTTAAGGGGGTAAAAGTGTGTGTGTGTGTGTGTGTGTGTGTGTGTGTGTGTGTTTGTCTGCATATGTGTGTGTGTAAAATTGTAACTAATAAAAAAAGATGACTTAATTTCCTTCCAGTGTCATAATGGAGTATTATTTAATAGATACACTGAACTATTATTAATTATATAGGAAAATGAACTTGTGTTTATCTTTGCTGTTTCGTGTGTGCTTAGCACCCAGACATTACAGATTTCCATGATAACTTATGGATTTCTGCCTAGTAGAAGAAATCATTTCAATGCCATATTTTTAATGCTCTCTAGGACTTTAACCAGTTTTTAATCTATCAACATTTCATTTAGCATTCTTTTAACTGAGTGATTATGTAAATCTCCATTTATTTAATTATTTTTTGAACAGCTTTACCATCTTACTGGTTCCTTAACTGATTAATGTTTTGAATAAATCTTTTTGACATGTTTGTTCTATATTTATATGAGGTTCATGTTTTTAAATTTTTTAAATTATATTTTATAGTTTGATATAGTCCTATTCATTTATTTTTGCTTTTATTTCCCTTTCCTTTGAGGTGAGATTAATAAAATCCTCTCTAAATCCAAGGTCCATAAGTTTAGTACCTATGCTATCTTCTATGCATTTTATTGTTTCGGGTCTTATATTTTACGAGCTGTGATCAAACAATATGGTGAAGGTTTAAAAAAAATTATTACAGTAAAAGACACATTGCCATAAATCCCCCTCAAAGTACCCCTCCTCACTTCGAACACACTTATCCCATTATTCTTGCCACTTTCTGAAGCAGTTCTGGAAGTCCTTTTTTGTGAGTGTCTTTAGTTGCGCTGTCATAGCTGCCTCCATATGCTGAATCATTTTGACTTTGGGGAAGAGCCAGAAGTTGCATTCTGCCAGGTCCACTGAATAAGGTGGATGAGGACACACCATAATGTTAGTATTTGATAGAAATTGCCATATACCAGAAGTGAAGTGTGACATGGAGTGTTGTCATGATGGAGGATGATTTATGGCACACTTTAAACCACACCTTCTCTCAAACATAGCTCACACCCGATTCGCTACACCGAACAAGTTGAAACTTGTCACATACTGTTACTAAGGTTTGACACACCACTTCCCATATTGAAGATCCTGCCTTTCTGTTGGATGGCACTCAGCAGCAGCATTTGTCATGGTTTTTGATCAGTTTCCGTGTCAAACTAAAAAGCTTCTGCACAGCAAAAGAAACTGTCAGCAAATCAAAGAGGCAAGCAACCAAATGGGCGAAGACGTTTGCAAACAACACCTCCAATAAGGGAATAATATCCAAAATATATAAAGAACTCATATAACTCAACAACAACAACAAAACAAATGATCCCATTGAAAAATGGGCAGAGGACCTGAACAAACACTTCTCCCAAGAAGACATACAAAGGCCGACAGATATATGAAAAAATGCTCAATTTCACTAGCTATTAGGGAAATGCATATCAAACCACAATGAGATACCATCTCACACTTGTTAGAATGGCTGTTACTAAAAAGACAAGGAATAGAAAGTGTTGGAGAGGTTATAGAGAAGAAGGAACCCTTATACACTGCTGGTGGGAATGTAAATTGTTATAGCCACTATGGAAAACAGTATGGAGGTTCCTCAAAAAATTAAGAATAGAATTACCATTTGACCCTGCAATCCCTCTCCTGGGTATCTACCCAAACAATCCAAAAACATTTATTTGTAAAGATATATGTACACCTATGTTCATTGTAGTGTTATTCACTGTGGCCAAGACATTGAACAATGGAAGTGTGCTTCCATAGATGACTAGATAAAGAAGATGTGTTATATATACACATATATATATATATATATATATATATATATATATGTGTGTGTGTGTGTGTGTATATACATATATATACATATATATGTATGTGTATATATATGTATATATACATGAAATATTACTCGGACAACACGGATGGATCTTGAGATTATCATGCTAAGCGAAATAACTCAGAAAATGTCTAGAACCATATGATTTCAGTCATATGTGGGATCTAAAACTGAAAGGAAAAAATGAGCAAGACATACAAACAAAAAACTCATAGACACAGACAACAGCTTACTCGAGGGTAAGGGGGGAGGGAGGTGGTAGAAGAGGGTAAAGGGGGTCAAATATATGGTGATGGGAGGGGAATTGACTTTGGGTGATGAGCACATAATGCAATATATAGACGTTGTATTATAGTACTCTTGCAACCTATATAATTTTACTACTAACCAATGTCTCCCCATTAAATTTAATAAATATTAAAAGAAGGAAAATTGTATTTTATAGTAGACACTACATACGGTAATTCCACCATTTTAGTAAGTAGGAAATCTGTGGTTTTGAGCATTTTATTTTGATACTGATTTTAACTAGATCATGACTAAAGGCAGAGTATGACGGCACTCCTTTAAATGTTTTCTGGAGGTGGACTCATTCATTATCACCAAGTGTTTAATGAATTTTTAAAAATGAGGTAAATTTTCTCTTGTAATTTAATACATTTGGTTCTTTGTAGGGCACTTCATTTATGCTTTAGAATTCTACTTTTGAAATATGTTCAGGAAGACATGAATTGTGCTATATCTCTACAGCTTCAAAGCAGACATTTATACAAGCTATCAAAAGCTTAAAAGAGCTTATCTGTCTTACTAGAAACAATCTTTTCAAAATACATTACTGTTACACGTATGAGAAATGGAATAAAAAAATTGGCTCAGTGTAGAGAAAATAATATTCCCATAGAACACTGAGTACCTAAATGTGATAATGCATTAATCTATCTGTGATTATGTTGAAAATATTGACAAGTAGTCTCCTCCAACAGATGTTTCCTATCCCAGTGGCTCATTTGTAGACTGCACTTACAGATGTCAGCCGTCTCTTTGCATATATTTTAACAAAGCATTTCTCAATCATCTGGATTGTATGTTTCACCATTCTTATTCTAAAACATGGGTTTCTATGGGCTAGAGATTAGATTAGAAACTTTTAAGAATATAAATATGATTCTGTTTCAAATCTCAAATGCATTATGTTGTTTAAAGATTTAGATTTACACTGCGAATAATCACTAATTTGTAAACTTCAAAAATGTCCCATCATTTCTTTGGTCAAGCTTCAGATTTCCTTTGCATCAGTTCCATAGATAATATAATTACTTGGTAGTTGGTAATCATATATTTCTGAATATTAACTAATAAGATATATTAGATTCTAAGTCATGCTAGCATGCTATTTTATCTTCTTTGATCTTTCATTATTGATTCTTAATAGACAAAAATTTCCTCCAGTAATGTTTAATTTACATAATTATTAAGGCTGATTATGTCACTAGTGGTGATAAAATTGATAAATGAGGTTTTTATACTTACATTATTTAATTTTAGGTCATATGATTAAAAATGAAGTTTTCTAAGCCTTTCCTGCCAGCCTCGATGCTTTTAAAATGTTTTTTTTTGTTTGTTTATTTTTTGTTTTTGCTTTAGATTAAATCAAGAGTGCAGAAATTTGGGGTTTACAGCACTGGTTGAATTGTAATGTTTTTGACATTTGTAAAAGTGATTTATTTTATTTTTATTTTATTATTTTTTTTTATTTTTTACACAAACCCTATGAGCTCTAGCTTATATACATGAGTCAGAAATAAATAAAAAAAAAATATATGAGTTTCACGTTATTTCTATCAAGGTAACAATTGCTACGTGTATTGAAAACTATAAATATCTCTAGCCTCTTTTGAAAGTTCCCGATCACCTATTACAGATAAATAACTGCAAGAATTATAAGCAAGAATTCCAAATATATAGTCAATAGCATGTTTTCCAGTTTATGCTACCTCTAAAGTTACTTTGCAAATACAGCAAGGAAAATGCAAGACATATTTTAGGCACTTCTTTGTGACATAATATGCAATTAAGAAATATATATTACCTGACCCAGAAACCTATATTTTGGGTGAAAAAAGCAATATTCCATCTTTAGAATTATTAGGGAGTATCACTTGTCAGGTACATGACGTTGGAAATCTAATTTTCTTTATCTGCAAGATCAGGATAATTGTGCTTTACTCATAGGGTTATCGTGAGAACAGAATATTTGCAAAGCATATAAAAGATTGCATGGCACATTGGACGCACTAAGTTAATTTTAAACATAATGATAATACTTGTAACTATTACTGTTTTTGGATAAGAATATTTCAACATGAAATATGGCTATGTATTTTCATAGCACTTTAAGAACAACTATTTTCATAAACATTATGTGTATGTAATCAATAAAGTCTTGATTGATAGATTAAATTATTCTTATCCAGGCTTTATACATAAAAAAAATTAAGATAGAAATACACCTAAAATACTATTAAATGCCCAGACAACTGATAAATTGATATTTAAATAGCAAGACCTCAAATTCAGATCTTCTGATTCCAAATCTAAATTCTTTGCATTACTAAAATTAAAGTTCTCAAACCTTTTTAGTGAGAAAAAGCATTATGCCCCCAAGGAGTCTTCTTCCCCCCACCAATTCTGGAAAGTGTTTGGTTTTTTAGACCCTCAACAAATCTGAGAATCATTAGACATATATAAGTGGATGCTTTAAAAACAAATAAATGTTTAGATAAACTGAAAAATTCCAATACTGACTCTGAGCTATAAACTTACAAAACAAAAAATGAACATCACAGGGCAGTACTGTAAACTAAACCCTTGGTGGCATCCAGAGCAGCTCAATGATAGATCAATCCCAATCAATTACAGATGTGTCGGGGTGTCCTGGAAAAACATATAAACAATACACATACTGGGTAGACTGGTCACAGAGAGAAAAATTGTTAAATTTCCACCCCAACCCTTATAGTCATAGCAGAAAGTCATCCCATATTTTTTTTTCTAAGATTATTAAGTATGATAAAAAAATACAGTGAATGTTTAAAAAAAATTATTACAGTAAAAGACACATTGCCATTAATCTCCCTCAAAGTACCATCCCCCCTTGGTTTGGACACACTTACCCCATTGTTCTTGCCACTTTCTTAAGCAGTTGTGGAAGTCCTCTTTCATGAGTGTCTTTAGTTGTGCTGTTGTGGCTTCCTCGGTGTTCTAAATTAATTCAAAATGTTTACCTTTCATGGTCATTTGGACTTTGGGGAAGAGCCAGAAGTCGCCCGGTGCCAGATCCTGTGAATAAGGTAGATGAGGACACACCGTAATGTTTTAATTTGACAGAAATTGCCATGTACCAGAAGCAATCTGTGACAGGGTATGTTGTCATAATGGAAGATGATTTATTGCACACTTTAAAACACCCCTTCTCTCAACCATAGCTCACACTTGACTACACAGAACAAGTTGAAACTTGTCACATACTGTTACTAAGGTTCAACATGCCGATTCCTGTATTGAGGATCCCTGCCTTTTCCATTGGATGGCAATCGGCAGCAGCATTCACCATTTTGTGTGTTGACAACAGAAAGGCTCCGTGTCACATATCGCTTCTGGTATATGGCAATTTCTGTCAAATAAAAACATTACGGTGTGTCTTCATCCACCTTATTCATCGTATCTGGCACTGTGTGACTTCTGGCTCTTCCCCAAAGTCAAAATGACCATGAAAGATAAACATTTTGAATTGATTAAGGACATCGAGGCAGCCATGACAGCACCACTAAGGATACTCACGAAAGAGGACTTCCAGAACTGATTCGGAAAGTGGGAAGATGATGGGATAAGTGTGTACAAAGAGAGGCGGAGTATTTTGAGGGGGATTAATGGCAATGTGTCTTCTACTGTAATACTTTAATTTTTTAAATTTATTGTTTATCACAGCTGGTATTTATGATTTTTCTAGCATAAATAATGTGCTTAAAGAGTACCAGAGTTGCATTATTTTTTTTCAGAATTTGAAATGAAATATTCAAAGGTGATCTCATAATTTTAATAGTAGAATAATATTGTACAAAGTGATACATCTTGAAAGAAAAATATATATTTTTTACATTATTTGAATTATTACCTAACATTGAATTGGTGAGATTATATAAATTACATAATCCTTATTACCTTAGCAAAAACTCATTTAAAGAAACAGCAGTTTACTTATCGTGACTTGCCTCACAAACTTTCTTTCATCTGTTCACCAATCTTAAATTGCTATTTCATAACATTTGTTAGAGCACATTCATTTCTCTGCTTGGAACCTTAAACCACTTAAGCTCAGACCTCAGAGTAATATAATATATCATTTCTTCTAACTTCCCCTTTCTGAAATACAACAAAGAGTGGCAAGACAGCTGCATTGTTCAGGGTTCAATTAGAGAAACAGAACATCAGATAGGATACACACATACACACAGACATATGAGGTCAGACAATTAAGTTTGCGAACTCATCCTAGAAAAAGTGCTACATACCTCGTTGCTGAATATCACTACTGTCACCTTCGAAGTACTCTCCTTGGGAAGCTATGCACCGACCCCAACGCCTAGTCCACCCTTCAAAGCAATTTTGGAACTCTTTTTCTGGAATGGCCATCAGAGCTTCCAAATAGTAAACTTGGTTAACTGTCCAATTGGTACAAAGTCATGATGAATAATCCCTCTGATGTCAAAAAAGGTTAGCAACACCATTGCAACAAGTTCATGAGCTTAATTGTCAGACCTTATATATGTAATATATTATTCATTATAAGGAATATGTGTTCATTATAAGCAGTGTATACATTTTTATATAAGTATGTATGTATTTTAAGGAACTGGCTTATGTAATTATGAGTATTAGCTAAGAAAATCCAAAATCCCTGGGGTAAGCAGTCAGGAAGGGAAGGGAAAGGAAGGTCATGAGCAGGGTGGTACCTCAGATGCACAGCTTGTCTCCAGGCTAAACTGTCTTTAAAAATCATTCAATTTCTTCTACTTTGAGGCTAAGCCATCTTATAAGGCTTCTAAGTAAGTTAACAAGAATTGTGATCTGTGTTGCAAGCAATTGTTTTGAAATATAGCTTAGGTTCTATAGAAAAATTAAAGAATAGTGTTCTTCAGCTTAGAACAGAATGAAATTAAACGGTGATTTTTCCATGATTTTGTTTTTGGGTGGTGGATGTTGGCAATATTTTATAAAGATTAAAATATAATAGAAATAAATGAGAAATATATCTGTTTATTGTAGAAAATATATCTGTTTATTTTCTAAAAGAAAATTATACAACCTCTACAGCAAAACAAAATTTATTTTAATTAAGGTTGTAACAAATGATACTCTTTTTAGTTCATTGAAAATACAAAGCTAAGGGGGAATAGCTGACAATTTTCAAATCACTTTCCAAGGTTCCTTACTTCAACAGCCAAAGGAATTAGGAAAGGAATAAAATGGAAAATTCTGGATAACGCAACATTAAATTTGTTTTTACCTAAATCATAACAACTCTCCACATGAAATCAGTCCCAAAATGCCCCTGATAAAGTGGATAACCCTTCATAGACTGTACAGTGCATGTGATCTCTAAGTTAGTTTGGCTCTGAATGTGACTTTCATGTGTTCAGAACCAGAGATTTTTCATCAGAGGAGGAACAATTGAACATTTGATCAGTTTCAAAAACAGTATTGAGCAAAATTTTCAGAAATAATCTGTATTTGTAGCCATTTGTGTGTGCTCCTGAGTTAAAATAAAAACCAAAATCACCCAGTATCACCTACCAAAATCTTACTTTTACCTCAGAAGAAATAATTAAAAGTTATTAATTTGTTATAAAATAAAATTAAAACCTTAATTCTGATACTAAACACAATTGCTCTCCTTATCCATGCAAAGGCCTTAGATATAAAGATATCACATGAGACAGTGGATATAAGGCTGCACAAACTATTAAAATAAAAACGCTTTCAGGAAAATACCTTCCTGAATAGATGTAAAGGGGTTACCATTTATTGAAGATCTTTATGCCAAACTGTATTCTAAATGTTCATGAGAGAATCTGAAAGTCTTTAGGGAGAAATGTGATTCTTTTCTAACGTAATAGTTAGCCATGTTAGCCAGACTCACATTTGAACAGAATCGTGCTTTTACAATACTGTATAAATTTTACTTTTATACCTGTGTACCTTAGTACAGGGTCTTTCTTTTGGTAAGCCTACCACTGAGTAACACTAGTAAAGGAGATTTGCTGTATACATATAAAACTTTATTTTAAGGGGTTTATTGCTCAACAAGTTTTTCATCGTATCATAATGAATTATACAAATTATCTAGCTATAAATTATTTTTTGTTAATAAAGTGCCTAAAATGAATGAGTTGGGTAAGGACTAACCCAAGGATTGGCAAACTGATCTACTTTGATTATTGAAGATAGTGTCCCCTGTACAAAATTCAGATTTCATTGTACTGAATTTTAGCATTAATAATGTATAATGCCGAAAATACCACACATTATTCTTCTAAATAAGGAGTCTGTTTCAATAAGTAAGATCTGTGGTTTTATGCTGGGAGCTTTTTTGTTTGGTTATGTTGCTGTTTGATTGTTTCTTCTCCTTATTTAAATATTTAATGAAAGTTTTATCCAGCTTGTGCTTTGAGGCTTTAAAGCAAAGGGCATAATTTAAAATATCTAATAAGTAAATAAATATCAATACTGAAAAAGTATGAGATATGCAAAATATATTAAAAGCACTGTTTTAATAATAGAATAACAAATTCTGGTTTTCTCTTGAGATGATGAAGTGTAAGAAATGAGATTCAAGTGATAAAATCTTTTAAAATCATGGCTTTGTAATGCTAATTTTGCATGTCTGTCTGTTTCAGTGTCTTGCACATAGTAATTGTTAAAAAAATGCTCAGTGATATAAAATGAGTACTGCTAAAGATGCCTTCACTCAATTGCCAAATATCTCTTTAGAATTTTCCATGTTTTATACAATATTGTATATACTGAAGAATGAGGAATTTTTAAAATAGGGCAGTCAAAAGTATTTTTATTGCAAATAGGCGGTCTCAAAGTTTTATTAATATCCATATATGTATTTGCAGCTAAAATATTTTCAGAGCATTCTACGAAGTGTAATAAAACAATAGAATGATGAGGATTTGACTGTTGACAGTTTTAAAAGCATTTTGGGAAGAGTACATGGAGAATGAGTACAATAAACTTTATATTTAAAAAGAAACATCTGCTACTTTAGACATAACTCTTAAGTGAAAGGGGTTTGAAGATTGCTTATATAATAAATATATATTTTGTCCTGAGGGTGAAAAGGAGGGAAAAACAATCAGAGATTAAATACAGAAATGCACATGTTGAAATGAGAGTCCCATATGTCTTGTGAGAATTTTAAAAAGTGGTCAGTAAAACTGAAAAGGAACTGGAGCCAGGCTTCAGTGTCTTCTTGGCAATTAATTTTATATTTGAGAAAATTTGGGTGAAACTCAAGATAGAGAGAAATCGAAGTTTATAACGTCAAATTTCTTGTGAAGTTAGCCTTAACTCTGCATGAGCAATGCTTCTATTCTGTTGTAATAGTGTTCAATTAACTAAGATGGCATTGGTGAGTCAACATAAAAATATGGAAATACTCAATGATGGTTAGATTACTAGAGAATGTCTTAAAAATGAAAAATGTAGTCCCTGGCCTATCTTCTTTAATCCTCTGTGTATATTTAGGAAATATCCAAATAACTACTAAAATAATGATTCTTAAAGATACATTTTCCAGTCCATTCTCAAACACAGAAAGGGATTTTGAAAACTGTGGCTATGCAACAAAAGACATTGTCACCTCTTTGGAGAAATGTCTGTTCAGGTCCTCTGCCCATTTTTTTTATTGGATTGTTTGTTTTTCTGTTGTTGAGTTGTATGAATTCCTTATGTATTTTGGTAATTAGCCCCTTACTGGAGGGGTTATTTGCAAATACCTTCTCCCATTTGGTTGGTTGCCTCTTTATTTTGTTGATGGTTTCTTTTGCTGTGCAGAAGCTTTTTAGTTTGATGTAGTCCCATTCATTTATTTTAGCTTTTACTTCCCTTTCCTTTGAGGTCAAATTCATTAAATCCCCTTTGAACCCATAGTCCGTAAGTTTAGTACCTATGTTTTCTTCTGTGCAGTTTCGGGTCTGCTGTTTCGGGTCTGCTGTTTAGATCTTTGATCCATTTTGAGTTAATTCTGGGACATGGTGACAGATAGTTTCATTCTTTTGCACGTGGCTTTCCAATTCTGCCAGCACCATTTATTGAAAAGGCTTTCTATTCTCTGTTACATGTTTTTGGCTCCTTTGTCTAAAATTGTCTGTCCATATTTATGTGGGTTTATTTCTAGGTGGTGAACACACAATGTGATATATAGATAATGTATTACAGAATTATACACTTGAAACCTCTGTAATTTTACTAACCTTTGTCACCCCAATAAATTTTAATAATAAAAAAAGACATTGTGACTAGATATAATATTAAGTAATTCTGCAGCAAAAGCACTAGATTGGTACCCAAATGCCATGACTGAACAGTGACACGTTGTAACATTTTTACTAGTGTTTTTTAGTCACAATTTATTTATTTATCATATTTTTAGAAATAGACTAAAGCTATGGATACTATCTTCAGAAAAAGTAACAAAAATATGTGAAGAGAATTTATATACGAAATTGCTTAGAGACATTTAATTCCATTCATAGATCTCCTCTCAGAATCCATTGATGCAGATTAAAAATTCCTGTTCCATTTCAAAGAGAAAAATGGACTATTTTTACTTACGTTTATGTACATAATCCTTCGACTGGTGATATCTCATGTGGGTTCCACTAAATAAATAATTTGGTCTAAAATATCAATAATTATGTTTATAAACTTATGCATATAATTCTGTACTGAAATATATATATATATAATACGATGTATGTGAAATCAAAATTTTAAATTATGAGATAAAATATAATTCTTTATATTTTCATTATGTGAATTAATATTTTTTGAACCACTTTAGGTATGCTGACTACATTGGACACACCTGTTATAGTTTAGGAAACAAATATTACAACTTTACCTACATTTTAAATGTTTCTCAGTATTTGAAAAATGTTTTACGATATTTAATTTAAAGCCATTGTATGTGTATATGATTTCTGTGCATTTTTATTATGGAAACCACATATAATTTGATTTTAATGCTATACTTTGTTCTTTTTTCAGTTAATGAAAGTTGAGTAGTTATTCAGGAAGGTGTTCATTTTGGATCTTTAAATTTGATGGAGTAGTTATAGGACCATTGTGGCAGGATTGAATTCCTGAATTTTGGCTGAGTAAAGCTTTCTAGAAGTATTTTCTTTGGCAAATACAATATAAACTTCTACTTTATGTTTAAGTGCAGTTGAGTTCAGCAAATATATTAAGGTATTTTCTTGGTTCCTTTGCCATGTTGAAGACAGAGAGATGGATACGATTTGGTCCTTGTGGGCAAGGATCTCTGAGTCTAGTGGCAGAACAAATTCTATACCAGTTTTTATAAGTTATTCAGACAAATTGATCAATAGATAAGACATTATTGTTTATATATCTCTGTGATCTAGTCTCTCTGAACCACATGTATTTTAACTCCACCAACTACCTAGTAATTAGTCAAAAGTCCTCTATCTAAATAATCCAAGTCCTATCTCCCTTGCTAGAGCAAGATATATTACAGTGAAATTCCATCGATATTAATAGAATTTAAATCCAGTCTAATATAGTGTGGAATAGTCATAAACATTTCTACTAGTCTTAGTTATGCCCTCTCAAAAATTCGAGTTAATTCACTTTTGCTGTATGACTATCCTTTAAACAGTTGAAGACTTACGTCTCTCTTTTTTAATTAGCTTCAAAATTTTATTAACTATACTTACCTTCAAATTATCGTATATGATGCATGTTGAGATCTGAGGACTCCTCAGAAAGTATCTTCCTTTATTCTTAGCTCCAATTCTAAAAATTTGAGAAATAAATGGAGCAGAAATACCTCCTTTATTACTTATAGATGTAAATCAGACAATATAGCTTACCTTAAGAATCAAATCCATTCATTGGCTGACCTCTGGTGAAATTACCTCAGCAAATGTTGCAAAGCAAATCAGGGGAAGGCCAGTGAACACTGGAAGTCAACATAATGTCAAATGAGGCAAAAATTATGAAGTGTTTGGAACTGAAAGGAGAATATACTATGCATATTCAGCAGATGGCACATCTTTAACATTCAGGAAAATGAATCCTGTTTACTCTTTCCACTACCCTCCCAACTATCTTTCTGTTGCCTTCAAGCTGAATTTTGGGAAAATTTTGAGGTTGACATTAGGTAAGAATGTGAGGTATTAGGTAAGACTGGTAAGAATGTATTGAGAAACTATGTAATTCTGAGAAGTGAGTCAAGCTTTTCACAGAAATAAATCTAGTAGTAGTGCGTGCTGAGACTTTATTACATAATACAAGATTCAATTTAATGGGACATAAGGCAATGCCAGTTCATAAAGACTGTACTAGCTGGAATCTTGTCTCTAGTACATTAATTGTGGAGATGTCATCATTGGAAGCCTTTTAGAAAAGGGAACTAGAAAGAGCAACTGCATATGCTGACATTTCCAACTGTGTATTTGAACATGTGTATCTCTTGGAACTAATACAGTAAACCCATTAATTTACTAAATAGTAAGTACCTAAGCCAAACTTCAAGAATAGCTACGTCTATCTTCAACTTGTGTATTGATATGTAATCACTGTATCATATTGACATGTTATCTACATACACAATAACTTTAAAATATTATATCAAGAAAAGGTTGTCATATACAGGCCTTATCCATAGGCAGTGTTTGTAAAATTACAGATAATACATTTATCTTGACTAACAACCCCAGCTAACGTAGAATGGTTTGGTTTATAAACTATGTAATCTTGGATGAGAATTCTGAGTTCCTCAGTCTCAGTTTTTGTCATTTCATAGTTGTGTTGGAAGAGTTGACTATTATAATGTATTATATGTAAAGCATGCTTAGCACAGTGCCTGGTAAGCACACAGTTTATATGATGTATTTTGAAAGCTTTAGGAGGTTAACATAATGGAATCAAAGTAGAGTGCACATTAGAAATTAGACTATAAACTGCTAGTTTTTTTTTGTTTGTTCTGTTGCCCTCTCTATCATTTACACTGCATACTAAAAACACAAAATTTTGAATGATTATAAAACAGCAAATGTTAATAAAAACCAAGAAAACAGAAAAACTCTGTTTTTTATTTTCTGAATATACGCATGTATTATTTGAAGTACACCAAATAAAATGGAGCCCAGCAAAAATGTCATTTTTTATTATCTTAATAGTATGACAGCTATTTCAATGCAAAAACAAATATACTACAATCATAAACTAAATAGATATAGTTAGCATTGTTTTTATATCCTAAGAGAAATAAGTATATGATTATAAGATGAAATAAGGACAAAAAGCCATAGAAGTTGACAGAAAATGTTTACATATGCCTTTTAAATCTTTTATTGTCAGTACTTTGGAATCCAGCTGTTATTATATTCTGTGAAAATCAACTTTGCTTTCCCATATAAACTAATTTTCAAAAGAGGTATCCATATATCATGCTATTGTCCTTCAGAAAATATCAGGTTATAAACCTACCAGCAGCTAATCTAAAGCTTATAATGTTTATCTGCTCTTCACTTATTGCTATAGATGTGAAAACTATATAAAGCCTATATACTTAGAACCAATCATATTTTTTTTTAAAAAGTAGTAGAAATTTGGAATACATGTTATTTGCTAATGTACTACATATAATAATTAGAAAAAACCTTCATATTGAAAATGGCATCTTCCAAGCGTAGAGTATGTATGTGTGTGCATGCATGTGTTTCTGAGTGTGGTTTGATAATTAGAATGGAAAAAGATTAATAACAGTGTATTGATATATCACTGCCCCCTTTAAGCTTTCTCCCACAATTTACTAACATAACTCAGTTATTGCCTGCACAAAAACCTTCATTCCATTCAGTCATTTTCCACGTTTCTTGACTTCCTGCTGTGAAAAGAATACATGAACAAAGCAAAAGCTCTAGTAACCATGGCTGATAAAATAGTGCCAGAAAATGCTTCCAAATATTTTCTTTCTACAAAAACAGCCCATTGGCAGCACACTGCATATTAACCACTATTATAACTGAGAAGAAATTTTAATTTTCCTTTGTTTTTCAATCCCAGCACATTTTTTTTGTAACTCTTGAGTAAGTAATCTTGAGGAAGTTTTAATCCAGCTCTCATTAGTCAAAGATTACAATAAAACTATTGTCATCAGCATGTTAGTCTTGGCTGTCCCAATAAGATGTCTCTGATGAGAGGCCATTGCCTGCATGCCTTTTTCTTCACCTCTTCTTTCATTTGCATAAACATTATCATAGAAAAGCCAATAGTCAGCTCCTTCGTCATCCCGGATTTGTTACCAGTCTTGTTTGTCACTCACATTCTCAAATATATGTAGGAGGAAATATAGGTCAAAATTATCAGAAATATGTATGCCTAAGTATATGTGTGCATATGTAACTTTTCATAAAAACACTGGCTACCTAAGACTTAGCTGTCAATGTTTCTGCTTCCCATTATCAGTCATTTTTGTCCCCCTCGGGGAAATTATTTCACAGGTCTCAATGTTATCTTTTCTTTGGCACTACCTCAACAGTTGATATGTGTGATTCCCTGTTCCGTGTTCCACATTTAGATCACACATCACAGTCATTGGTTTGTCCATCTTTTCCTTTGGTTTTTCACACTCAGAAAGTTCTCCTCTTGTACTACTTTGTCTGAATTCCTCACTTACACCATGAACTTTTAGAAACATGCACTAAGAACAAGAATACTTATAGGTAATTATATTTTGCCCTTGAGAAATAGCCTGTACAGTATTAGACATATTAATATTTCATGGATATATTTCAATATTATTTTATCATATTTGTTTAAACAGTATAAAAAAGCCAACCAATTTGACTATAGTGATAGAGAGGTATTTCTTTAGAAAATGACTTTTGTTTTGCTTTGTTTCTTCAGGAATAGGAAATGACTAATAACATATACTATTCATATTGGATTTATTTCTTTACCTGCTCCCATTCTGCCCAAGCCTGGGGTATGAGTTACTCTGTGAAAAAATATCATTTATTTGTCACAAAAATTTATTCCAAGGCTGGAATTTCTATGCATGCATCAAACTTCCTTAATTTGCTCTTCCTTGCCTGCTCCAGAGGAATTGCTGTATCTCCCCAACAACTTTGCACCTATGTCACACAGCTTGGCTTTTTCCCAAGCTGAGGTTCTAAAAATGACCCACTGATCTCCAGGGTAATGATTTCTGGGATTCATGCTGTTGGGTAAAGGGTGTGTGTGTGTGTGCGTGTGTGTGTGTGTAAGCATGTGTAAGAGGATATTTTAAAATCTATTTACAGCATAACTAATATTTGCAAAGAACTAAGTCAGCCAGAGACTTACTGGTGATTATCATCATTAAAGATCAGGTTGATCTCAGAATGTAATACAGTAGCTAGGGTAATTATCTGCCTTTGGAATGCCCTTATATTTTGATGTCCTTCAAAGTTCTGTTCTTAATCTTTATATGCTCCCTTAGAGATCTTATCCCACCAGATCCACAGGTTAAAAATGTCATATTTGGTAAGGGCTCACAAATCAGTCCCTGCAAATTACTGAATGCCACATGATAAAAGCTAACTTTTATTAAGTAATCACTGTATACTAGACATAGTCCTAAGAACCTTTCATATTTTCACTCATTTACCCTCAAATGAAATATATGAGGTAGGTACTATTTTTATCCCCTTTAGAGAAGGAAATTTGAGTATATATGTTATGTTTATGTAACCCGCCAAAATTCTCAATCCTATTTAACCTACATTTAATTTGAAATTAAATGTGCAGTATCAAAGAAATACCTTAAAATAATAGTGTTTCAGATACAGTGGAATTCTAACATGGGGTAAGTTTCTGTATAAGTGTGTTCCAATATTTATATCATATGAATGACCTTTTACCCTGTTAGTATATTACATGGACAAATCAAACAAAAGCGGATACTTACATAATGAGAGATGTAGAACTCACATGTATTCCAGCTTTGATTCGTTTGATATGTGCTATTAGAAAAGCAAAATTAAGAGCCTAATATCATCCTTAATTCCTCTACCCAGAGATAACACTGGTATTAACTTCCTATGTATCTTTTCACTCCATTTTGACATATATATATATATATATATATATATATATATATATATATATATATATAACATACATATAAATGTACTTCATGTTTAATAGCAGTATAGTATTCAGGGGTAGAGATACACTCTTGTAAATTCAATTACTTAAATTTAGACCTGTATCAATTAGCTTTTGGTGAATAACAAATACACCACAAGTCAGTGACTGAAAGTAATAGCTGTTTATTATTTTACATAGATCCATAACTAAATTCAGATGATTCTGCTGATTTGGACCAGGATTCGGTAAACTTACTCAAGTGTCTGTGGTGATCTGATTGATTGGCTCTGGACTGGCTAATCTAGAATAGCCTCAGCTGGAAAGTGCAGCTTTGTTCCATGTGGTCTCTAACCCTCCAACAGACTTGGGACTTGTTTTTATGGTTGTGAAAGAGATCTGAGAGAGAGAGTGATCTTAAGCAAGTTTTCAAGGAGGAAGAGATTCAAAAGTGATAGTAGAAACTACGGCTGCCTTCTTGGACCTCTACTCACATGAAATTTGATGCTGTCCCATTGGCCAAAGCAAGTCAAATAGATAAACACAGATTTATCCAGGGGGCAGTGGTGTGGGGGGAACCCTTGCAAAGAGCATGTATACAGGGAGGTATGAAATACTGCAGACATTGATGAAATAAAGTCACACAAAGATTTTTTTTATTATTTCAAATGTTTTCCTAAAATAAAAAGTACTACGGAGAATATCCTTTAGCTAATCTTTTTTTATATTTATGGTTTGTTGTTTGACAAATAATTTTACTTTTAGCTCTGGAAAATCTAATGCTAGATCTTTTGTGTATTGAGTTTGTCAAATCACACATGACAAATTTTAATAGCTATGGAATGGACTTTAAAACAAACCAAAATAACACGATGTTATTGCTCTGAATCAAGTTAAGATGTTGAAAAGTACTTCACACAGGATGTGATTTTGTTTCTTTACCTGTGGCTGGCCACAGGACCCCAAAATCGGCTTCAGAAACATAAGGGACCAATGATGTGTAAAATGTTGACATTTTCAGTATTTTGGTTCACGGTGTTACTTGTTTTTGGAAGATGATTGCCTTCAGGATAGAATGCCCATCATTTTAGGTCAAACTTGAAAAATATTAAGTACAACAGTAAATATTGTCCTTTCAAAACACACACAACTGCCTAGTCAGGCAACCATCTCCTCTGAGCTTAAAAAACAAATTTACCCTACCTTACCAAGAAGTCTAACAGCTATATTCACATTATATTGGAGACTTTATAAGAAAATTTGCCCTTGAGAGCATGAATGAGTAAAATGATTCAAGTACTCCCAGCTCAATGTGTGTAACCTTTTAGGTTGTACCAAATTTGTCTCAAAAAATGTTGAAGAAATTGGCCAATCCCTGGCGCCTTTGTGTGCCAGGTGCTGGAAATTAATTTTCTTTGTAAGTATTTTGCCATCTACTGGTCACTAAAAATATAGTTAATTTAATTTGATATCCTAATTAGTGAAGTAGATAAAATATTTTTGGACATCACTGGTAAATTGTTTCTTCATATATTTTTATCAAATATATTATTTTGGGGTATTCTACTTTTCAGTTTGTAGGAGCTTAAACTACGATAGGAATATGAACTTTGGCTGTCATTTTGTTGCAATATTTCTTTTGATTTGGTTTATATTAACTTTTCTCAAAATACATAGGTGGATCTAGCTTTACTGTTATTTATTTTTAGATACAAGGGTTGATGTTTATTGAGTAAATATGTCTTTGTCATAGAATAGAAATAGTCCTCATGGCCTTACATTAATTTCCTAGTTAAAAATAAATTAGTTGCTATATTTTATTTTTTTTTATGTTAATATTTTTTAAAAAACTAGTATTTTTACAATATCAAGTACTCTCATAGGAAATATTTTATATATCTCTACTTGGTCAAGTCTTGTTTACATCTTTGATAATATTATGAATTGCTTCATATAACATCTATACATTCTTATTATATACTCGTATATTCCTATATCTTTTGTCTCTATTTTCTCTAGAATAACTGCATTTCCTTTTGAACTGGTTATTATAAATTTATTAAGAGATAATTTTACTATATTTATCCATCATCTTAACTAATTGAATAACTCTAGGAATTTTACAAGGTATCTGTTTTTATCATATACAATGATATCATTTTTCTCTTCCGGTAATTACTCCAATTATAATCTTTTCTTATTACATTGACTTTAGCTTTCTTCATTAATAGCTACCAATATTTGTGATAGCTAGAATGTTTATCTCTTTGGAATTTTGGTAGAAATTTCTTCAGCATTTGTTATTTAGTATAAAATTCCCTATTGAGTTTTGGCTAATACACTTTAATATATTTCTGTATTTTCATTCTGTTCCCATGTTCCACTAGTTTACCTACCCTGTTATAATATTCAGGAAGAAAAGTATATAGAGCTCAGTGTGCCAAATTACCATGATTATTAGCTTTATACATCTATTTGGTGATTAGAATTCCTATTTTTTCAACAGGTCTGCTGTGTGAAATGGGTAAAATATGCAACATTGCATTTAGGCCTAGAGAGTTAATAGTAGAGAACAAAACAATTGGAAGAGGTGTTAAGTGTGTGGACCACAAACATTTTTCATGAATTCGAATTAAAAGTCCTCCGCAAATTAATCAGAGCTAAAGTTCTTTCCTCCTAATAAGATGACTTGTAAGGAAAGTCATGAGTCCTTCATTATCTGGCAGAACAAAATATATTGAATGTCAGAAAGATTAGACATTTCTATAATCCCCTTGTTTTAAATGGCTTGTCAAATATAGTAGTAAATAATTAAATTTCACACACTTTCAATTTGGAAAATTTCCTTAGTTACTGCATTATTTTATTTTTAGTACTAAATATGTGCTTATTTTATATACACAGAACTTACTTGTTCAAGTGTTTCATAAGTATATCTTTTTCTCTCATCTGATTGTAAATATCATATAATATCGTAGATTTTATATTCCACTAAAGTGCTGGGCATACTTGTTAAAACACATAAATTCATTAACCAGGCATATGTGAGTGGCAGTGCATAAAGCAAGAAGAAAAAAACACTTTCTCTGCTACTGAATATGTTGGTAATTTTTTTTAAAGTACAAAACCGATTAGGTAAATGATCCACTTAATAATATAAATTAGCCCTGTTTGCTTTAATCTACAAATCACCTATGCAAAATTCATTCATTTGCATATACACTCACTCACCAACATTTAAGTAATACTTGTACTGTATAAAGTGAGGTAGGTATGGACCTATTTTCAGATTTTTCATTGTCCAAAGAGGTGACTGCATTGAATAACTGCAAAGTTTTTATTAAAGAAGAAGGATTGAACATAGAGTTTAGTTGCAATTATTGCAGATATTTCAACGATTGGCACATGCATATTTCAAGTTCATTAACTTCAAGTTGCAGCAACAAACTAGGAAATGTATATAATTCCAAACAATAATCGAGCAAAGCTGAGTAATGCCACTTAATGTCAAGCATTGACTAAACTTTTCCAACTTATAAATAAGTTTAGTGTAGAATACTGTCCCTTATTACTCCCTAGCAACCATAACAATTAGTTTTTCCAATGCTGTTACATGTTGTCTTGTACCTGAATTAGGTACAGCATGCCCACAAACTGCCTGTTCTCATAACAATCTTTAAAAGTTACTTTAAGTTCAAACTGCTATGCACATATTGACAAAATAATAACCCTACCCTGATGGTGAATCATGTTGGAAATTGTTTATTTTATTTCGTTGAACTTAGAAAAGGGTCGTAAATTCTGTTCAATAGAAGGAAAATGTTAGGAATGTGGATTCACACGCCAGGTATGTATAGTAATAAATTTGACATCTAGGATTACTGTAATAAAATGAATAGATTTTATTGACAAGCCAAGACTCTTGTACTAACATATAAAACATAAATGCCATAAAGTACCTTAAATTTAATGACATAGATGTAAATTTCCTGAAGTGTCATTCTCTTCCAGCATCTTGTACTAATTGCTAATCAAAAATGGTAATATAAATTGATTGTATATTAAGACAAACTTAATGATATTACAGAGTTATGTGGCCTCATCTAAGAATACTCACAATATCTGAGTTACAAATGCATAGCTGTGAAATTTCCTTGTATTAAATAGACACAGCGAAGACAAAGCTTAGTTTTTCATCTGTAATTATGTTATTGAGGAGTTCTTGGACTTTCTTTTTAAAGCTTATTATTTCAAAAAATAAATAAATAAATAAAATAAAACTTATTATTCCTAGGAAATAGGTTAGATTTAAAGAATCAGAACGAACATGATATCTTCTTTCAGCAGTGGAAAAGTTAATCTTGCATTTTTAGCTTGGCTCTGGCATGTAAAGAGCTTGGAAATAGTCACTCAAATCTTACAACAAGAAAAATTTGGACAAATTTAAAGTCAATGACTTTTTTTTGGACCCATCAGAGAACTGAGGTTTCAGGGCAAACTACAACCCAGAAATCTGTAGACACAGTAGCATCGACACAGCCCCGACTGAACTTTTCTTACTTGGAGCAGAAGCCTCTGAAGCCATCCAATGAAAGCAGTATTTACCTGGTAATTTTGATGGTGTGCTGGAGGCTCAGGAAACGCCTGGCAATCACAATTTTATAGTGGTCCCTATACTTTCATGTGCTTGTCTTCAAGAACCCTTTCAGGGTCTCATGGTGAGGATGCCAAGAAACGATCCTGGCAGAGGAATAAGAATATTCATTGTGTAATATACCTGAGACCTACTCTTCACACAGACCTACGTTTCCTACAGTGGAAAAGTTTTATCCCACTCCTGTTAGCCTTCCTCTCTCACCTAAAGGGGCAGGGGAGTGGTCCATAATCAACTGAGTGTAAGGCTACAGAGAAATAGGTTTAGAACACAGCAGATGGGAAAGGGAAGAAGCTGTAGCAATGGACAAGCACTTGTGAAGATCAGGTCTCAAGGCACAGGTCCACTAACAGGCTGAAATGTATAGAATGTTCACCCTGTCCTACACATTATTACTACACCAATGGAACTTCAGTAAAACAGATGGGTATCCTATCTGAAAGAACTTCAAGGAAAAGACTGTCAGGGAAAGAGTACTTAGGGAAGTACAAAATCAAGAAAGGAGACGAAAACAAGGATATTAGAGAAATTAGGAGCCTGAGTCCTAGTCAGAATCACATGAATCTTGACACCGAAGGCCTACTTACCTATTTTATATTTTATTGTACGATATGCCTGTTTTTAAGAAACAGTTACAAGTCATTTCAAAAAACAAGGGAAAACCACAGTCTGTAGAGACAAAGAAATCATCAGAATGTAACTCAAATGTAACCCAATTTTAGGAATTTAAAATAACGGTGATTAATATATTAAGATCCCTCATGGAAAAAGTAGACAACAACATGCAGGGATAGACCTGTAGTATAAGAAGAGAAAGAAAAACTCTTAAGAAAGATTCAAAAGGAAATTCTAGACATAAAAAATAATAATGTAACAGAAATGAGGAATACCTTCGATGGGCTCATGTAGACTCAACATAGCGAAGGAAGGAAATGACATGAAAGAGGAGTCATTGTTACGAGGATAAAAAAAGAATACTTTGAAAAATTCTGTGCCCACAATTTGATAACTTAGGTGAAATTATTTATACAGATATATGTAATATGTATATGATATATAATATATATATTCAATAATTGATAATCTTTCAAAAGGAAGCACTAGGTATTCCAGGCCCAGAGATGTCGCTGGTGAATTCTACCAAATATTTAAGGGAAAAATAATACCAATTCTCCACTATCTCTTCTGGTACATAGAAGCAGAAAGAGGACTCAGCATCTCATTCTATGAGGTCAGTATTTTCTTAATACAAAGACAATATAAAAAGATTACCAGAAAGGAAATCAATACACCAATATCTGTCATGATCATAGACATAGAAATCTCCAAGTAAATATTAGCAAATCAAATCCAACAATTCATAAAGTGAATTATACGTCACAACCAAGTTGATGTGTCCAGATATTGAAGACCTGTTCAGAATTTGAAAATCAGGGCAATGTACCATATCAAATAGGTAAGTAAATAAAAAAACAAGCAAACAAACAAACAAAAACCTATGATGCATAAAAGTGATACATAAAAAGTATTGGCACAACAAACAAATCTCTCCTAGTCATGATGATAAAAAGGAAAAGAAAAATCTCTCAACCTAGGAATAGAGAAGAATTCTTTAACTTGTAAAGAACATCTACAAAATAGATGTATAGCTAAGGTCATACTTATTGGTGAGAGACTGAATACTTTAGAAGACAGTTTGTCATTTCTTTCAAAGCTAAGATAGTCTTACCACATGATTCTTCATTCACATTCCTAAGTATTTACACAGGTATTTGAAACCTCGTGGCTAGGCAGTTTTCTCTTTTTGGCAAGGTGGTTTACAGATAAGCAAGAGCAGGAGCCGAAAATGATGCGTATGGTGATATATTAGAGTTGTACACCTCTGCATGAATTCATGTCTAACTTAATATAGATGCATATGTTTACACATAGAAATATTTATAAGTGTGTATCTATACACAGGTTACGATACCACATGTTTTTTTGTTTGTTTGTTTTTTGTTTTTTGTTTTTTTTGCTCTGTCAGCTTAAAATGCCTAGAAACAGATTTCAGTAGCAATGAGCACACGGTGTCCAGATCTTGGTTTCTAATACCATTCTTCAGTAAAAAGGACTAGTGCTTCTTAGCAAAATGACTATTTGGAGGATCAGGGCATGAAATATACAAGATGAGCTTGGAGCGTCTTATAGTACTAGAAATCAGAGAAGTATTCAAAATAAACAAACAGAAACTACCTCAGACAAACAACCAGTGTATAGGACTTCCCAATAATTTATGAAGATACTCCACCTTTAAAAGGTGAAGCATGGGTGGCCGGATGGCTCAGTCGATTAGAGTGTGACCTCTGAACAACAGGATTGCCAGTTCAATTCCCACATGGGCGAGTGAGCTGCACCCTCCGCAACTAGAGTTCAATTCCCACATGGGATGGTGAGCTGCTCCCATGGTAACTAAAGATTGAAAATGGCAACTAGACTTGGAGCTGAGCTGCGCCTTCCACAACTGGATTGAAGGACAACTACTTGGAGCTGATGGGCCCTGGAGAAACACACTGTCCCCTAATATTCCCCAATAAAATTTATTAAAAGCAAAAAAAAAAAAAAAAGTGAAGCATAACTCCTCACTTTCCAAATGTGGGTTTTGCATAGTTAATACAATACACTCTTGCATTTATGGCTGGGTGTTGCTTGAAATAGGATGAACCCAGCTGGTATGTGTTAATCTCTAGAGACTCTGCCCTACATGGCACTGTCCATTTTCTGGGACCAGCCATCTACCCCGGTATGTTCTTCTCATAGAAATAAGCCAAAGTGCAAGTGATCAAGTGGAAAACATACAGTCCTATTTAAGTGTCACACTGTCCTGTCACTTATAGCTCATGCTGTTGGCTTAAGCAAGTCTCATAATGGAATTCAAAGTAAACCAGTGGGAAAATATAATTCATTCTCTTAATGAGAAGATCATTCAAGTTACGTTCCTGAAATTGTATATATGGAGTTGCAGGGTAAGAAATGGGCCAACAATACAGAAAACCACAGGTAAAAACACATTATATACTATTTACTTTCATTCCTGTAATAATACAATAAGAAAACAAGTCAATACATATGCTAAGATGGATTTAGATATTAGACAATGTGGAGCCAAAGAACTGGGATCTCTTGAGGGGAAAACGTATTGTTTCATCACTGGTGTTTGCCAGCAGGCACAGTCCCTCAATAGGGCAGAAGTAGCAGAAAACAAGCCCCATGGAATAGTCTCACTGAATTTAGGAGGTGGAGATTAGAGTTCAGTAAAGTTGAGGCAGCTAGAATTTGTGGAGCAGAGTAGGGAATAGAAGGGATCTACACAGATGAACAGTTCCAGAAATCTGCACAGGGTTCCCTTAACTCTATTAGAGAACCGTGAACTTTGCATGCACCAGAGGCAGGGCAAGGCGTTCCGGGGAGCTGTATGCTATTAGCTGTGTGCCATGAAGTCATGATAACAGTGGTTGAAAAATTCTTAAGTTTTTTTTCTGTGTGTGTGTGTGTGCGCGTGTGGGTGTGATATATATATACACATATATGTGTATATATATATATATATATATATATATATATATATATATACATATATGTGTATATATATATGAATGCATAATATATATTATACACACAATCTGCAGGTCCAGATCTATTGATTAATTCTAGCAAACATTTATGGAGATCATCATACCACTATTAAATTCTATCAGATAATAGAAGAGAGGGGAACATTTTCCAACTTATAGTATGAGCACTATGCTTATATAAGTATCAAACGGACAAAGATTAGAACAAAAAGCTACAGATCAATAAGCCTCAGGAGCATAAACACAAAAATCTTTAAAAGAAGATGAACCCAAACAAATCCAGAAACATATAAGAATGATCATAGTCAGGACCAAATGGGGTTTATCCTAGGAATGCAGGACTGATATAAAATATAAAATTGATCATCGAGCAATGCTTTTCACCATATTAACAGAGTAAAAGAGACATCATCTGAATAGATGTAGAAAAATCTCACACCCATTCATTCATGATTCTTCCTTTCTTGTGTTTCTGAAAATCCCAATGCTCTCGCAAAAGCATTTTATTAAATCATTTGTCATAAAACCCTTATGTGATACTCTGTAAGGCTATTTATAGTCTTTGTAATACTTTGTGACCAAACCAACATTTTACTGCATAACTGTTCCTATTAATGTTGAGTATTTTTTTATGCGTCATGCCCTTTTATGTTTTTCTTCTTAGAAGTGTGTTTCTATTTTCTCTGGAGAGCCCTAATACAGTGTTTTTATATTCTTTGATTGTGTTAGTATTTTCTTTTCATGTGAGTCTAATTTTTTTATTTTTCTTACCCTCCATGGTACCTTGTTTTCTTAATTTTCAGTGATTGATATTTTGGGAATTTAAAATTTAATAAAAATCATTGAATTTTTCAACATATTTTTCTCTAAAAATGTTTTTATTTCTGTTTGTTAAGTTCTTGGGCAATGACCAAACAGACCCATTTAAATTGTATAGCCATTGCGTAGTTGTTTCAAGCATAATGATAGTATAAATTTGGTCCTCAAATACATAAGGGTAGACTTCGTATTAGAATATTTTTGGCGACACATCCCCACTCAGAATTCAGAGAAGGAACTAGAGTTTCAACGTTTTCTTCTGTAAGAGAATTCTATTTTCTCTATATTTGTTAATCCTGATTTTGTGTGCTCTCTAACCAGATGTCCCATTCTGTGTGGGTCTCAGACTTTACTTTCTCTTTCCAACTTGTAGGCTATTAGAGACTGACAGATGACTGAGAGGCAAACGCTGACTCCAATATTTAATAACATTCTTGTTTTCATGATGGCCTATAATTTCTGGACTCTGAATTTTTGTTGTTGTTTGTTTTTTCACTTTCCTACCAAATTATTCATTTAAAAAAATATTTTTAAAAATATTTTAAATGTATTCATTATTTTAGATACATTGTGTCAGGAAGTTTCTAAAGAATATCTTGGATAAAAAATTGCCAGAGAGGAAAGACTCATAATGTAAATTTCTGAACGCAGTTTGAAATAATGCCCCTTATGTCCTAATCATTGGTTGAATGTTTAATTTAAAAACAAAGCCTAAAAGAACTAATATGGCTATACATAAATGTGACTGGACTTATTTTACATATATAGCAAGTTTAGAATTAATCGGAGAAGTTATTTGTATTTTAAACATGCATTTTTGTATTCAATTATGTAAAATCAATTGTTATGGTAATAACTCCATAATCTAAGTTTCAGAATGACTAGAAATGAATGAATGAATGAATGAATGAATAAATAAATAAATAAATACAATCTTTGGGGGAGTTAAAAAATTGCATTATCTTTGGGAGAACTGAGAAAAATAACAATGATGTTTGACAAGATGAAGACAAGTTAATGCAACCACAGCAGTATTATTTGACTAGATTCAAAAACGTGATGTTCCCATCCTCTTCCCAGTAGCAAAAGGATGTAAATGAAGAAGGGCATGGAGAAAGAAAGAATGACTATGAAAGAGTAGCATCCTGTATCTAGACTGCCCCTCAGGAGGGTTAAGACTTTTTTCTTCTTTGCTTTCAATGAAGTCTCTGTATTGCCTGTGATATTAAATTACAGTTGCCTTCTAATAAAAGGTTTATATTAAATTCTCTCTTTGCTTGAGTCTTAAATGACAAAAGCACATGGCAGCATATACTCTCTAGATAGGTGATGACTTTATTTGGGGGAAAAAGTAATTTTTGTAATAATGGCTTTCTAGTTACTCTCAAGCTTTACAATGTGCCTCATCTTATGGCCTAGCAACTGCCTAGTTTCTTTTATGGCAGCTCTTGGGTCTTAATGATCTCTGAAGTCCTCAAAGCCCTTCGTACCAACCATAGTACTTATGGTTACTTGGGGTGCTTCAATATAGTTATTACAAGACTGGACATATGAAGTTAAAAATGAAAAAGAAATATTTAAAATGAAAGCATTTCTGTGTTCAACTCTTCAAAGGCAAATCAGTAAAGGAATTATGGGATCAATAAAATTTATTCCTATTGTACTAGTTATCTTCAGGCATTATTCCTCACATTGATGAACTGTTTTGGAGAAACACAACTTATTAATATATATTTCTTTATGTTTAATATTTTCAAGATCATTTTAAATTGCTTTTATAACCTTGTTGATGAAAAATATCCAGCCTAAGAGAAAGCTTATACAAGTTTATTTGAGCCAAACTGATGACAGTTGCTGGGAAGCAAAATCTCAATGAATTGAGAAAATACTCTGGAAAATCGTGGTTTGCAGTATATGTAGAATCAAAGGTGGAGGATTATGTGAAATCCATTGGTGGTAGATTAAGGGAGTGGGAGAAAGCAAATGGTGGGGTGGGGGTGGGGTCTCTGGGATTGGATGAGTCAATTGAAGAGACAAGTACTTCTTTTACATAGGCGGGTAGAGGATAGTTAATTAATAGTTCACATAGAGATGTTAATCAAGGGACAAGAATAATAATGAGGGATTCTATGCTTTTCTGCTCTGGTCTGGAAAAAGGGATTACTGACATTCCAAGGATGTCATCTTAAGTGCAAAAAGACAATAGGCTCACTTAAGGTGAAGACTGACTTTATGAAAGAAGCTTCAGGCTAAAGATGTAACTTCTCACCATGGCCCACCTTAGTTATGATTTTTTTGTTTATATTCACACCATCTTATGCGATTATTTTCAGTCTTCTGAGCTTGTCAGGTTTTACCTGTGGCCTGTTTTCCGTCCTCAATCAACATCTACTATCTCTTAAGCACTAAAAAGAGTTAATAATGCCCTTTGAAAATTATTCACCAATGCCTAATGTTAAGTATATATGAAACTTTTTTCTCTGATTAAACATGATCTTACAACATTTTTAAAGATAAAAATCAAATATGTTAAATATGGAAAACTCTCTGTGCTGTTTTATTGTTTTTTGTTTGTTTGTTTGGTTTTTTTTTGGGGGGGGTCTACACTTAAAACTATACTGGAAAGATACTTAGAAGGCCACTGCATTAAAATGTTTTCTTAATTATGGGACAAGGGACTTGAAAAGAACATAAAATGTTAAATTTATTTTCCATTTATAGGCACAAGAATGCTCAATTATTTGCTCATCTTATTTTTAATTACCTCTGAAGGTTAATCTTTAACTCAGTAACTCTGGATAAATAATCCTGACTTCAGAAAACATTTCTCCACGTGTATCTAACATGAATGGCCTCCTTCATGCTGTAATTAAATAGTTTTTTTTTGTTTTTTTTTATATGACAACTATTGCTTTCAGAGTCACAGGTCCTAAAGTATATATCAACTTTTGCCACTTGATTAAAGAAAATATTATTTACATGATGTATACAATTCTTTCACATAAGAACTTTAAAATTTTGAATACCATATTCAATTTTTGCTACTTGTCAGTTACTGTTATAAGTGATTTAAATTTATTAAATCTTTACAATAACACTATAAAATGTACATTAATTACTTTTATCACTATTTTTCACATGAGAAATCTCTGGAGTCCGTAATAACTCTATACCTATAACTACCATAACGTGAGTTTAAGATGCCTTATGTAGGACAGGAAAAAACTTTGGGACCAGCAAATTAAACTGACAAAAGACAGATTAACAGGAGAAAAGGTTTATTTTGTATGGATGTGGAAGCCAAAAAAAGAAGTCGCTGCTTCATTAAATGGCTAAAGTTAAAAGCTATATGCCTAAATTAGTAGAGAAAGGGAGCAGGGAGAAAAAGCTTCCATGTGAAGAACAAATAGGTATCTTTAGGGAAGATGAGTGGGTTTTTCCAAGAACAGATGAGAGATAAGAAAGTTTGTGATAATATTTGTCAACATAGGTATGAGTGGTCTTTCTGTCCTTTAGGGCCATAAAACTCCCCTAAGAGAGGATTTATGTAGCCTCAATTCACAGAAGTTCCTTCTTTTAGTCAGATGAGGGAAATTCTGAGAAGACATTTCTACATCTGTTCAATCTCAAATGTCTTCATCTTAAACTAATCTTTATGGCAACTCTGGGGCTCCAAATGGGTCCCCACACTTCCATGTGTTTACAGTATTAAAGGAACAACACTATTTATTGTATAACTATTGAAAACCCATATTTGTTTGCAGAAAATCTTAATGTAGTATGTTCACTGTGTGTTCCATGAGGAGCAATTTATAGTTCCATCTAATCCATTTAATATAATCTATAGATACTGTCCATGAAAAACATCCACTCTCAGAAAAAAAGCTGGTAAGAAGAGTTTATTTAAGACAGATTGATGACAATTGCTGGGAAGCAGTCTCAATGGATTGAGAAAATGCTCCGCAAAACTGGCGGTTTGCAGCTTATTTTACACATAAAATCAAAGGAGGAGGGTTACATGAAATTCATTGATCAAGGGGGTGGGAGAAAGCAAAGTGGGGAGGGGATGGGGGGTAAGGAATCTCTGGCAGTGGATAAAAAAATAAATTGAAGAGACACACACTTCTTTTCCATTGGTTAGTACAGGATAGTTAATAGCATTTTACAGCACGCAGATATGGTAATCAGGGGACAAGAACAACAATGAGGAATTTTGTAGTTTTCTGCTCTGGTTGTATGTGTGTGTGTGTGTGTAGGGGGTTACTCTGACCTTCCAAGGGCTCATTAGATGCAAAAAGTAAATAGACAGGCTCACTTAAGGTAAAGATTGACCTTTGTCAAGGAAGCTACAGGCCAAGGATGTGACTACAGGCCATGGCCAACCTTAGTGATGATATTTTTTTATGTCCATGCCATTTTATATGGTTATTTTCAGTCTCCTGAGCTTGTCAGGTTTAATTTGTGGCCCCTTTTCTGTCCTCAATACCACAATTAGTACCCTGCATTCAATGTCACCTATAGTGGCAGAACTGTCCTATTCTAGGGCATATGTGGAAATGTTCAATGACCTGTCTTATAGATTTTATATTTATAACTAAATATACAATAGATTTGTGTGTTATGCTCAATCCTTGGTATTCAAGCCAGTTGGAGGCTTTTTATGACAATGGAGGCAAGAAGCTATGTAAATGCTTTATGCCTACTGCACTGACATCCCATAAGTGTCCTGGTTTGGATGATAAACTAGATGGTTATGTTCCCTACAAACTCACTAGTGATAGTATAGTTGTTATCCTACTGACCTTTATATAGAGGAGAAGAATACTGGGAGACCATTGTATGTTTCCTCAGCTATAGCAGGTGTCCTGAAATGACAGTTTTCAGTAATGGAAAAGTAAAAATAGAAGTATGTAAAATATAGCAAAAATAAAGTGATGTGTGGTTTCTCTTAAATACTCCATAAAATGGTTTTTAAGTAAAGTTTCACAGAACAGATAAACTATATAGGCAGGTGCTGTTGTTTACAAATTGCTTCACATATTGTGACTGGCAATGGATAAATGGGCTCTCAACTTATTTCACAGTGCTAATGCTACTAATCTGATTGCTGCAAACAATATCGTCATTTTTACTTTATTGCAGATATTTAACACTGTGATCCCAGAGACACTGGTTTTTAAACTGTGATGACATGAAATTTCAATACATTGGTAATCATGTCATATTTATATTCACTTCTTGGGAATTTCCTTATATGCTGAAGTCCTATGAAAATGGTCTCATTGATGCTTCCAAAAAAAGAGTTAATTGAATTTCAAGTAGACTGAAATGATGTTTTCATTCTGCCAGTATCTTCATTCACTAAAAATAACTTTGGGGAATGATTTTGCTAAAAATCAGCATATAAAATATTAGTTATAAAATGGCAGTGTGAGGTGAGTCTCTAGAAATCTCCCCTGTAATTTACAACAAATCAAACAACTATAACTTCACAAAGGACTCCCTACACAGTAGAAAGGCAAGACTAAGAGGCTCACTACTGAATTCACCTAAAGGTGGGCAAATTGCGTGAGCAAGGGAGGAGGCAAGGGAGAAGAGCGGAGACGGAGCCGCGTGGGCACAGGACGCAGACCTATCTCAGTGTTCCAAGCTCGCTGCATCCCGGAACTACCGCAGCTGCAGGAGAGGAAAGAACTTGGACTGCTGGGGCTCTGCTTATGGCCCATGGGGCTGAGGGGACAGCATATAACACGGCTGAACCCAATGCTCACGGTAGAGACCTTGGAGCAAAGACTGAGGGAGGAAGGCTGAAAACGGTGGTTTAAGCCCTCATTGCTGAGCAGAGAATGGAAGCCTTAGGCACTGAGACTAGCCGCCCCCTCCCTTCCTTCCCAGAGCTCTCCCCGCCCCCACCTGCCCAGTGCTAGAAGCAGAACAGTAGCATTGTCAGATCAAAAGAACAGAATACTTGTAGTTCTGAGAACTGTGGACCGCAGACACAGATTCGCAGCCCAACTAGTTCCGACAAAGGGGAAGGAGCTGTGGAAGCAGCACCGGCTGTGGTGGTGGTAGCCGCCGTTGCTCTGGGCCACCTCTCACAACCCACCCTGCCCCCGTCCCCACCTATCTGGGTGAATCCCTGCAGGAGTAAACAGAACTGCTGAAACACGTGGTCTGTGAATCTTGTGCAGGAAGAGCTTTGGAACTTCAAAAGCTCTCCACATCCCCACACGGACTTGGAGCCCTATGACCTAGGCAAACTGTTAAGAGAGGAGAAGCCCGCCTTCTAGGGAATTCCCCCATTGTGTGAGAAGCTGGAATAGTGCAGAGGAAACATAACACTGCAGTGTGAGAGAGAACAAAAGGCTGCAGTCAGAGAGCAAATAAAACATTCTGCCAACACGTACTGGAAAACAAAAGAAACCTCTTCCTATCAACCTGTTGCAGAACCCTCTCCTGTAGATGTCTAGGAAGAGAAATAATAAATCATTAATTGCCATAAATAACCAAGGCAAGAAGACAGCTCAGAAAGAAAATGAAAAGTCTCCAGAAAATGAACTTAAAGATATGGAAATATGTGACTTAAATGACAGAGAATTCAAGATTGCAGTTCTGAAAAAAAACTCAATGAGATGCAAGAAAACACAGAAAGGCAGTTTAATGAACTCAGAAACACAATCAAAGAACAACATGAACATTTTACCAAAGAGATTGAAATTTTAAAAAAGAACCAAATGGAATTTCTGGAGATTAAGAACTCAGTAGAAGAAATGAAGAATGAAATAACCAGCTTAGGTAGTAGAGTTGACCAGATGGAGGAAAGAATCAGTAACATTGAAGATAGAAACCTGGAAATGACACAGATGGAAGAAGAAAGAGACTTGAGACTTAAAATAAATGAAAGAACTCTACAAGAACTTTCTGACTCTATCAGAAAGAGCAACATAAGAATAATGGGCAAACCAGAAGGAGAAGAAAGGGAGAAGAGAACAGACAGTATATTCAAACAAATAGTCAATGAGAACTTTCCAAACTCATGGAAAGAACTCAAATCCAAGAAGCAAGTAGAACACCTAATTATCTCACCCCAACAGGCCTTCTCCAAGGCACATTGTATTGAACCTGTCAAAAATCAACGACAAAGAAAGAATCCTCAAGGCAGCCAGGGAAAAGAAGAGGGTAACCTACAAAGGAAAGCCCATAAGATTATCATCATATTTTTCAGCAGAAACTCTCCAAGCCAGGATGGAGTGGAAACAAATATTCAAACTATTGAAAGAGAAAAATTATGAGCCAAGAATAATATACCCAGCAAAGATATCCTTTACATATGAAGGAGGAATAAAGACCTATCCTGACATACAGAAGCTGAGGGAATTTTCTAAAACATGACCTGCACTACAAGGAATACTAAAGAAGGAATACAGGGACAATTTGTGGCAACCAAAATATAAAAAGGGGGAGAGTAAAGGTCTGAACTGGAATATGGGAATGGAGAAAGTAAGCATGCTGAAGAAAATGGAATACTCTAAATATCAAACTTACTTTTACATAAACTTAATGGTAACCGCTCAAAAGAATCAGAACTGAAATATGTACTATAATTAAAGAAGAAACACAGGGAAAAAATCATAGAATACCACCACATAGAAGTAATAAACAGCAACAAAAAGGCAAAGAAACAATGGAGACACAGTCTTACAAGAAAACTAAAGACAGAATGATAGGAAATCCTCACATATCAATAATCACCCTAAATGTAGATGGACTGAACTCACCAATAAAAAGGCACAGAGTAGCAGATTGGATCAAAAAACTAAATCCAACCATATGCTGTCTCCAAGAGACACATCTCAGCTACAAGGACAAGCATAGACTCAAAGTGAAAGGGTGGAAATTGACACTCCAAGCAAATGGCATCCAGAGAAAATCAGATGTAGCCATTATATCAGATGAAACAGATTTCAGGGTGAAAAAGGTAACAAGAGACAAAGATGGACATTTCATAATGGCAAAGAGGACTATACAACAAGAAGACATAACAGTCATTAATATTTATGCCCCCAATCAGGGAGCACCGAAATATACGAAGCAACTACTAACAGAACTAAAGGGAGAAATTGACCAAAACACAGTTGTACTGGGGGCCCAAAGTACATCACAGACAGCTATGGATAGATCATCCAAACAGAAAATACATAACGAAATAGGAGCCCTAAATGGCACATTAGATGAAATGGACATAATTGACATATATGGAGCACTTCATCCTAAAACATCAGACTATACATTTTTTTCTAGTGTACATGGAACATTCTAGGATAGACCGTATATTGGGACATAAAACTAGCCTCAGCAAATTTAAGAAGATTGAAATCATACAAAGCATATTCCCTGATCACAAAGCTTTGAAATTGGATATCAACTACAAAAAGAAAGCGGGAAAAACCATAAATACTTGGAGATTAAACAGCATACTCTTAAAGAGTGACCGAGTTAAAGAAGAAATTAGAGGAGAGATCAAAACATACATAGAAACAAATGAGAATGAAAATACATCCTACCAAATTTTGAGGATGCAGCGAAAGCAGTTTTAAGAGGGAAATTTATATCATTACAGGCCTATCTCAAGAAACAAGGAAAATCCCAAATAAATCTCGTCACATTACACCTTAAAGAACTAGAAAAAGAAGACAAATGAAACCCAAGGTCAGCAGAAGAAAGGATATAATAAAAATCAGAGCAGAACTAAATGAAATAGAGAACAAAAAGAATAGAAAAAAATGTGACAAAGAGCTGGTTCTTTGAAAAGATTAACAAAATTGACAAACCCTTTGCTAGACTCACTAAGATAAAAAGAGAGAAGACACTAATAAACAAAATCAGAAATAAAAAAGGGGAAGTTATAACAGATGCCACAGAAATACAAAGCATCATCCAAGAATACTATGAAGGACTATATGCAACCAAATTCAATAACCTAGAAGAAATGGACAAGTTCTTAGAAACATATAGCCTTCCTAGGCTGAACCATGAAGAATTTGAAAATCTAAACCGACCGATCACCAGTAATGAAATTGAATCAGTCATCCAAAACCTCCCCAAAAGCAAAAATCCGGGACCAGATGGCTTCACTAGTGAATTCTACCAAACCTTCAAAGAGGATCTAATACCAATCCTGCTCAAACTCTTCCAAAAAATTGAAGAAGAGGAAATACTCCCTAATTCATTTTATGAGGCCAACATTACCCTGATAGCAAAACCTCGTAAGGATAACACAAAAAAAGAAAACTACAGACCAATATCTCTGATGAATACAGATGCAAAACTCCTAAACCAAATTCTAGCAAATCGAATGCAACAATGCATTAAAAATATTATTCATCATGACCAAGAGGGGTTCATCCCAGGGGCACAAGGGTGGTTCAACATACGCAAATCCATCAATGTGATACATCACATAAACAAAATAAAGGATAAAAATCATATGATTATATCAATTGATGCAGAAAAAGCATTTGACAAGATACATCATCCATTTATGATTAAAACACTTAATAAAATGGGTATAGAAGGAAAAATACCTTAGCATAATAAAGGCCATAAATACAAACCCTCAGCTAATCTCATAATTAACAGTGAAAAACTGAAACCCTTTGCTCTACATTCAGGAGCACGACAGGGCTGTCCTCTGTCACCTCTGCTTTTCAACATAGTGTTGGAAGTCCTCACCAGAGCAATCAAGCAAAAGACAAATGAAAAGGCATCCAAATTGGGAATGAAGAAGTTAAATTGTCACTCTTTGCAGATGACATGATGCTATATATAGAAAACCCTAAAGACTCCACCAAAAAGCTATTAGAAACAATCAACAAATACAGTAAAGTTGCCGGCTACAAAATCAATGTACAAAAGTCCATTGCTTTCCTATATACTAATAATGAAATCTCAGAAAAAGAAAAGAAAATTCCTTTTGCAGTTGCAAGAAAAAGAAAAAAATACCTAAGAATAAACTTAACCAAGATTGTGAGAGACCTATATGCTGAAAACTACAAGACATTTTTAAAAGAAATTGAAGAAGACACAAAGAAATGGAAAGACATTCCATGCTCATGGATTGGAAGAATCAACATAGTTAGAATGGCCATATCACCCAAAGCAATATACAGATTTAATGCAATCCCTGTCATAATCCTAATAACATTTTCTAAAGAAATAGAACAAAAAATCATCAGATTTTTTTAGAACCACAAAGGACCTAGAATAGCCAAAGCAATCTTAAGAAAAAGAACAATGCTGGAGGTATCACACTCCCTGACTTTAGTTTGCACTACAGGGCAACAATAATCAAAACAGCATGGTATTGGCAGAAAAACAGACACATAGACCAATGGAATAGAATTGAGAACCCAGAAATAAAACCACATAAATATTGACAGACAATTTTTTACAAAGAAGCAGAAAACGTACAATGGAGAAAAGACAGCCTCTTCAATAAATGGCGCTGGCAGAATTGGAAAGCCACATGGAGAAGAATGAAACTGGACTGCTATCTGTCACCATGTATCAAAATTAATTCAAAATGGATGAAAGACTTAAGCGTAAGACCTGAAACAATAAACTGCATAGAAGAAAACATAGGTATTAAACTTATGGACCTTGGGTTCAAAGAGCATTTCATGAATTTGACTCCAAAGGCAAGGGAAGTAAAAGCTAAAATAAATGACTGGAACTATATCAAACTTAAAAGCTTTGGCATAGCAAAAGAAACCATCGACAAAATAAAAAGGCAACAAACTGAATGGGAGAAGATTTTTGCAAACAGTGCCTCCAATAAGGGGCTAATATCCAAAATATACAAGGAACTCATGCAACTCAACAACAACAAAATAACCCAATTGAAAAATGGGCAGAGGACCTGAAGAGACATTTCTCCAAAAAGCACATACAAATGGCACATAGACATATGAAAAAATGCTCAACATCACTAATCATCAGAGAAATGCAAATAGAAACCACAATGAGATATCACCTCACCCCAGTTAGAATGGCTATCATCAACAAGACAAATAGCAACAAGTGTTGGAGAGGCTGTGGAGAAAAAGGAACCCTCATACACTGTTGGTGGGAATGCAGACTCGTGCAGCCGCTATGGAAGGCAGTGTGGAGGTTCCTCAAAAAATTACGAATAGAATTACCATATGACCCAGCAATCCCTCTCCTGGGTATCTACCCCAAAAATCTGAAAACATTTATACATAAAGACACGTGTGCTCCAGTGTTCACTGCAGCTTTATTTACAGAGGCCAAGACATGGAAACAACCAAAATGTCCTTCGTCAGATGATTGGATAAAGAAGTTGTGGTATATATACACAATGGAATACTGTTCAGCAGTAAGAAAAGATGAAATAGGAACATTTGTGACAACATGGATGGATCTTGAGAGTATAATGCTAAGCGAAATAAGTCAGACAGGAAAAGCAGAGAACCATATGATTTCACTGATATGTGGTATATGAACCAAAAACAACAAAAGAACAAGACAAACAAATGAGAAACAAAAACTCATAGACACAGACAATAGTTTAGTGGTTACCAGAGGGTAAGAGGGGAGGGGGGTGGTAGATGATGGTAAAGGGGGATCAAATATATGGTGATGGAAGGAGAACTGACTCTGGGTGGTGAACACAAAATGTGATTTATAGATGATGTAATGAATTGTACACCTGAAATCTATGTAACTTTACTAACAATTGTCACCCCAATAAACGTTAATTAAAAAATATTACTTATATTAGTTATTACACAATACTTTATCTGAGATATGATTATGCAATATTATGTCAGGAATTACATGATTAATACAACATATTTATTGACTGAGATTTAGACGGGTTAAATCCATCAACTGTTTATTTTATTGCTTATCAACACTATCAAACATAAGTTCTGGGGTTGCTGTACTACTTAACATTTTATTTTATTTAGGAATGTTATTAACATTAAAAAAGGTTTTTAACATACCTTTGACTTTAATTATTACACTGTTATTTGACTTAATTTTCAAAGTACTCGTGTGTGAAGGATAGTCTAATTAAAACTGTTTTAAATTCCATCAAAACAGTACCTGCAAATTCAGTCATTTGTCATCATTATCAGAAAATCTATTTCAAAAATACATTTATTCAATTCTTACTTTAAATGACATCATTATAGTTATTCAGGTTAAAGTTTGCTTTGATTTTTTTTCTTTTAAAAAGACAAACTTAATGTACCAGTATATTTCAAACAATGAAAATTATACTAAAATGAATTGCTTTTGAAAGACTCAAATATTCATGGTATCATATTTACAAGTCTATTTTCTAAATTTATTTTTATTTTTAATGCCAGTTTTGCTTTCCTTTTATTAACTGATATACACACACTGAAATTTTAGAAACATGAAATTATAAACAGATACATGCTATATAATGCCACCGTTCATTAAATAAGTACTATTAATATTCTTACATTTCATAATATTGTTTTTCCATTTCTATTGGTATGTTTTATAGTGTAGACTGTTATGTGAGCATCTTCTGTGGTCTTCTCTTCCTTCATCAGGCTCCTGTACTTGTAATCTCAGTTAGGAGTCAAGATCATGGACCATACGGGTGGTATGTCTGCAGCTTTTTCCCTTGGTTCCACTAAGCTTGCCATTTAGTAAAGCTAAACCTAAGGTCCTTTCTGACTTTGACTTGCCCACTTATGACCTCAACCAGATTATCCTAAATAAGATTATTTCACAACTTCAAGAGCATTCAGTAGCACTCAGATGAGTTTCAGCAGTACTTGGAGACATTGTGGTGGTGACAATTCAAGGGTGTGATACTGTTGGCATTTTAGTGTGTGGATCCAGGGAAGCTAAACATCCTGTAATGCAATGGACACTTCCTGCCCAAAAGACAAACACTTACTATTGAGAAACAGAGAGCCTTTAAAAAGAATGTTTGTACTTTTAAGGAAATACCCTTCCCTTGCTCAAGATGTGAGAATGTGTGGGCGCTGAGCATCTTTCTTCTGAGTGGCTTTTCAAATTATTGCTTCACACATCATTATTGGGGACTGTGACATTTTTTCTAAGTGCATTGTAGATAGAACGTGACTCCTCCATTTCTCCATTTATTTTGTTGTCAGTGGATTCACGGAACAGGAGCATAACAATGGATGTCTTTTACCAACCTTAACCTCTACTGGAAGATGTTTAAATGCTTGTGAAAATGGAAGAATTGAAATAAGTGCCACAGTGATGGTTCTAAAAAGAAGAGTGGGGCTAGGATACCAGGTATATTAGAAAGAATAGGCTATAAAAAGAGAAGGGCCATGTCGTTCATTACAGAAGAAGATAAGGATGGGTCTCATTGCCAATAATTGATGGTTACAGGGAATTAAAGATACTCTTGCTTATTAATGCTATTTTCTCCATTCTAAATCTCTCTCCCAAACTCTAGACTGTTATATTCAACTGCTGTCCCAATCTTGCTACTTGAATGGTTTTTATATTACCTCAACCTTAAAAAATAAGAAAACTGAACCTGTGATCATCCTGAAAACCTGCTCTATCCACAGCCTTCCTCATCTCATTTTACCAAAACTCTATCTTTGCATTGGCGAAGATTAAGAACACTGGAGTCATCCTGGATGCCTTCTTTTGTAATCCAAGGTACATACATCAGAAAAATTGTATTGGTTCTACCTTAAGAACACATAAAATATGAGCAGTTCTTATCCATTCCACTGCTCTAATACTGGATGGAGCAAGTCACCATCTATTGGATTACTGTAATAGACTCCAATTTGTCTTATGCTTTTATTCTTAATTCACAAAACCTGATTCTGTTGTCACATACAGAATGTTCCTTTAAAAGACCTAAACTTGATCGTGTCTTATTTCTGCTGAAACCCTGCAATGATTCTCCATGTCATGCAGTGTCAATATCAGAGTCTTTGCAGTGGTCTTCTCTGCGAGCTGTCTGAGTATTGTCTGCCTTCATCCTGCTCCAGGCACACTGTCTCTTTACTGGTCCCCCAAAAGTCTAGGCATACTTTAACCTTATGGTCTATGTACTAGAAATCTGCCTGGAACACCCTTATCTTTATGTTCAGGGCTAACTTCTTCACCTCTTTCAAGTCTATTCCAGTGTTACTTTTTTATTGGTGACTATAATTAACCCCACAGTATTTCATACCTCTCCTCCTCATACTCCTTATTTCCCTTACCTTGTTTTACTTTTCTAATTCATATACTATTCCCTTTAATAAGATATTTTTACCCACTTATTGGGTTTACTTCTTGTAACCTGTCTTTTCTAACCAGAATGTAAGCTTCAAGGCACCAGAGATATTGTCTGCTTTATTCAGTGGTAAATCCAAAGTGCCTAGAACGAAGTCAAGCACAGAGTAGGTGCTCAGGAAATAGCTTATTGAATGAATGAATGAATGTGAGGTTGAGAGGGGAGAGATTATCTATTGAGAGAGATTAAAGGATAAGGTGGGGCATGCTGGAATTTCTTTTTCTCCTTCAATGTCAATGTTTCCTCATTATTGTTTTATTGTTATCAATATATCAGGAGTGCCAAAAAAAAAAAATGTACACAAGTGGACACTTTGGCCAGTGTTGCTCAAGCGTAGTTCGCTGTCATCAGAAGTGTCTGGATGCTGATAGTAACTACTTTGAGCACCTCTTCTAGTTGCAGAAGTCAAATGTGGCTTGTATTCAAATTTTGTTATTGGTATTTATTGAGTATTACAATTTTAATACAGTTTTTTCTTTTCTTAAAATGTGTATACATTTTTTTGGAACCCTCTGTATAAATATGTTGCAATTTCTCTGGTACATAAAAACCTCCTTTGCTCACATATTTTCTCCCAACTACTACCCTCTTACCCCACAACATATCAAAACTCTAAAAATTATTTATCTTTCTCCCCCATCGTTCAGTTCTCAACCCAACCCTCAGGTATTTATTTGGTTGAAACTGCCCTTTTCAAGCCTCCAGCAACTTCCGTGTAAGCCAGATGGTAATGGCCACTTAATATATTTTGTATCTCAAACCATTTGTTAAAGTTGGTCCTTCATCTTTCTTGGAAATATTTTTCCATGCCATCCTGTTTTTGTTTTTCTTTTTTTTTTGGATATTCATTTAGTGATAAATTTTCCAAACACTTGTCTATAAGAGTGAGTTCCATGTACTGATTTTCGTTATGCTGCTGTATATACTTATGGTTGCTTTGCTAACTGTAAGAAACTTTTACTTGTTTTGATATATGATTGAGGGAAGAGAAAATTGAAAACATATTGAAAGAATTGAGTTTTACGTCTACAGAATTGCTGGGACTTTCCCACCCTCCACTCTGGATGGTTGTATCTACGCAGACCTCTGCAGTACATAGGTATTTTGTTCCCATAGTACTTTCATTGTTTCTCTTTTCTTCATCTTGTTTTATCCCTGTTTTAAAAGAGAATTTTAGAATGTTAGCCACCCGATCCACTACTGTGGTTGCTAGGAGAGAGGAAGGTATCCTGAGACACAGTATTTTTCTTTTTCTGGAATTTAAAGTTTGAGTACAAAGCTGAATAGGAAATGCCCGTCTTCACTGTAATCACTGATAATAGACCCTTTCCCAAGGAAGAGGTCTGCCTTTAAAGCTGAATGACCTGGGTGTGATAATAACTGTATTACAGATGAGAAATGAAATGTTTAAGTTTCAATTTTAAGATGTTATTTAGAAGATGCACAATGTTTGCAGCATCAATACCAAAATACTAATGAGACTATCACTCTAGGTTTCCTGATTCTTTGTTTAGACTAGAGAAGGCTTGACCCAAGAGGCTGTGGCTAAGCTTCAAGGCAAAGCTGTTTCACAAGGTGCCACTGGGAATGGCATCTGGTTGAAATTTCCAAGTTTGTTTTTAAGAAAGGGATGTAATGTGAATTGATAAGTAGCACTTTCTTAATATTAAAACTCCTGCTCTGTGAAAGACACTTAAGAAAATGAAAAGAAAAAATATAGACTAAAAAAGCTACACTTTTTTAACATATATCTGTATCTGATAATTGATTGGTTTCCAGAATATATAAAGAGCCCTCTCAGTTCAGTAATAAAAAAGGAAACAAATTAATTGAAAAAGAAAAATGAGCAAAACGATTTAAACTGCAATTTCACCAAAGAAGAGATACAGATGACAAACAAATGAAAAGATACTGAGTATCATTAGTTATTAGGAAAAAGCAAATCTAAAACAGGAGATTCAACATGTATTAGAATGGCTCAAAAAATGATAATACCAATTGCTGGTGAGAGTGTGAACAATTGTAATTCTTATCCATTGTTGGTGTGAATGCGAAATGGCATATTTTGGAAAATAGTTTTCAGTTACTTATAAAATTGACCATATACTTATCAGATGACCCAATAATACTACTCTTAAGTCTTTATTCAAAAGAAGTTAAAACGTACATCCAAAACAAAGATCTGTAAATGAATGTTGCTAACGGCTTTTTTCATTATTGCCTGAAACTGGAAACAACTGCCGTTAACTGTGAACGGATAAACAGATTTTGGTTCATCCATGCAATGAAATGCTACTCAACATAAAAAGTAATGAACTACTGATACATTCAAAAACATAAATAAATCTCAAAAGCATATTTCTAAGTGAAAGAAATTTGACTCAAAAAGCTACCTATTATATGCATCAATGTCTACAACATTCTGGAAAATCCAAAATTACAGGGACAGAAAAGAGATGACTCATTTCAGTGGTTGAAGACGGGGGTAGAGAATCGATAAATGGGACACAAAAGAAGTTTGTGAGGTGACAGAACTATCTCGAAAGTGGTGATAGTTAAACGATAGTGAAAGAAAAGTTTATCAAGACTCATAGAACTGAATAAATTATACTTTAATAAATCTGACTTCAAAAATATTACGTTGCTAATTTGAAGTACACAAAGTAAAAAAAAAAAGACAGAAAAAGTGAGTGAACCCTCTACTAGGCTTTATTAGACTTACTAATACCATTTAGATTTAATTTATTACTGTTTTTAAAGTGTCCTTGAAAATGTGATTTATCTAATTAGCCATAGACATTTTCTTTCGCATTCTTCAGATGAGTAAGGCTTAAAGAATTGCCACTGTTGCCCAAAGCAAGATGTATTGCCATGGCAAGTAAGACGAAAAATCAAGTCTGGTCACATTGTCTTATCTACACATATAGTTATTATACTCGGACAAATGTTTTCATAAGGACCTCTTGCAACCACCTATAAATATTTAATCATAGAGCTTCCGATTTGTGGGTATAGAATTTAAGTTTCATTTAAGATTGCAGCTTCAGCTACAAAGCCATACTTTTCTCTCCCAATTGCAGAGGCACAAACAATGAAAAATAAAGGATTTCACCTGACGTGGAGCTCAGTCATCTGAACGACAACTCATTTAGGACTATCCATTATCATTACGCAGTAACTGTGTCATCAACTTGTGTAGAACCCTACACAAATTTACTTAGTATAGTTTGTTTCATAATTTATTTTACATATGATATGTTACAATAGCTTCAAGTATTAACAAATTTAAATAGTTTAGCAAACACCAACCCATGCTGGTAATTTGCAAAGCATAGCTTATTTGGACCATAAAGTATTTTATGGAGAAATAATATAGTTTATAATAAAATCTCAAATTATTTTTTCCATGAAAGATTGAAACAACTTTTGATTATTACCAGGTGAGAAGTGATTTAGTTAAAGGTCATATAACTCATGGTCCATTTTCAGCATTCTGAGGCACCCTCTCATAATTATGAATGATAATATATTGGTAAAACATTAAAATATTTTCTTATTATGCTCCTAGGCATTTGTCTTCCTTAAACATGCTCTGCCATACTTTATTACTTAAATAAAATATTTAGCTACTTAAAAAGGAAAAGAAGTAAAGTTACATTTATAAACTATGAATATTATTTTAGAAAGTACATTCATATTATTTTAGAAATAAAATTTAATTTTCGTATTTTCAATAAATTATTGGTTTTCTTTTTCTCCTGTGTATTTTAATTTATTGTAGTTAACTGTGTATAACAAAATTTACATCTTAACCTTTTATAAGTGCATAGGTTAGTGGTATTAAATACGAGGTCTGACAATTAAGTTCATGAACTTGCCACTGTGCATTTACCTTGGCAGCACTGTACAAACAGCTCTGTAAGGTTTCATGACCTTGGTATATCAGTGTCTCATAGCTGTGTTCATGTCAATGTGTGGCAGTGTCTTCCTGAGTGGCGTTCATTGTTGCGTGTTTTTGTGTGCCGTCGCAAGAATGAGCTTGAATTAGAGCAACGAAAAAACATTAGATTTCTTGTTAAACTTGGCGAGAGTGGAAGTGAAATCAGGGACATGTTAGTCCAAGTTTATGGGGCTAATGCCATGAAGAAAATGGCAGTGTAAGTGGATTAAACATTTTTCTATGGGGAGAGAACGCATCACTAATGAAGAGAGGTCAGGACCACCAGTAATGAGCAGAACTGATGAAAACATTGCAAAAATGCGTCAAATTGTGCATCAAAATTGTTGGCTGATTATGAGAAGCGTAGCAGACCAAGTAAACATCAATAGAGAAACAGGAAAGTCCTAACTGAAAATCTTGACTTGAGAAAGGTGTGTGCAAAAATGGTCCCACAGGACCTCTTGTATCACGACAATGCACCAGCTCACACGGCACTGTCTGTGAGGGGGATTTTAGCCAGTAAACAAATCACTGTATTGGAACACACTCCCTACTCACCTGATCTGGCCCCCAATGACTTCTTTATTTACCGGAAGATAAAGGAAATATTGAAAGGAAGACATTTTGATGATATTCGGAACATCAAGAGTAATATGATGACAGCTCTGATGGCCATTCCAGAAAAAGGGTTCCAAAATTGCTTTGAAGGGTGGACTAGGTTCTGACATCGGTACATAGCTTCCCAAGGGGAGTACTTAGAAGGTGATCATAGTGATATTCAGCTTGAGGTATGAGTATGTAGCACTTTTTCTAGGATGAATTCTTGGACTTAATTTTCAGTCCTCGTACATTCATAATGTTGTGCAACCATAACCACCATTTACCTTCATAGCTCTTTTCATTTTGTAAAACTGAAACTCTATATGCATTAAAACAACAATTCTACAGTTCCCCCTTTCCTCAGCCCCAGACACCATTCTACTTCCTGTCTCTGATATTGAGTAAGTATCTCATGTAAGTGGAGTCATACAGTATTTGTCTTTTTGTGACTGGCTTATTTAGCATAATATACTCAAGACACATCCGTTTTGTAGGATACTACAGAATAGCCTTCCTTTTTAAGGTTGAGGAACATTCCATTGTGTATATACCACATTTTGCTTATGCATTTGTCTATGGTCATTGGCTGCTTCCATGCTTCAGCTATTTTGAATAACGGGGTGTACAGATATCTCGTCAAGATCTGCTTTTCAGTTCTTTTGGGTAGATACCTAGAATTGGAATTGCTGGATCATATGGTGATTCTATTTTTAATTTTTGAGGAACTTCCCTACTGTGTTCTGCAGCAGCTGTACCTTTTACATTCTCATCAACAGTGTACAAGGCTTCCAACTTCTCCACATCCTCGCTAACACTTTTTGTTCTCCGTTTACTTGACAGGAGGCATCCTAATGGATGTGAGGTTGTTGAATGTCTTTTTGTGTGTTTATAGGCCATTTGTATATATTCGTTGCAAACATGTCTATTCAAGTCTTTTGACCATTTTCTGATAGAATTGTTTTTTAGTTTTAGGAGTTCTCTGTATATCTGGATATTAATCCCTTACCAGATATAAGATTTGCAGATATTTTCTACCATTCTATGGGTTGTCCTTTTACTTTGTGGATGGTGTCTTTTTACAGACTTTTTTTTTTTTTAAGGTTTCTGAGCTCCATTTTTTCTTTCATCATGTGCCTTTGGTGTCATATTCAATAAATCATTGTCACATTCAGTGTTATGAGGCATTTGTCCTATATTTTTTCTAAGAGTTTGATTGCTTTAAGTCTTTTATTTGGTAAGTGATCCATTTTGAGTTAATTTTTATATATGGTAATGCTAAAGTATTTTTGATTTTTAAAATATAGATGACTGAAATTCATGCCAAGTGAATTATTTTATTTTAAGAATATATTTTTAAATTATTTTTTGACACCATGTTATTCACATAAAGAATAGTCCAGCCCATATATCTCTATTACCCTTGAGTGATACTGAAAATAAGGAAAGGGATAAAGGGTATTTCTTCCTGTAATGTTGTATTAGAACTATATATAGGCTAGCAAAGGATTATTAGTCATTTTAAAAACCTTCTTCAATGTTGAGAGTCACCTATGTATTTAGAATGTTGACATGATTGAAGGTCATCGTTAAAACACGTTTCTTGAGCCAGCAACTGCCAGAAATAATGGGATTTGAATAGAAAAGTACATTAACTTATAAGAAGAAAACCAATTTGAGATCTTTGGAGAATGGATTAAACAAATAGATTTGTGTAAAAGAGTAGGGAATGTTTAGGAGAAGAGCACTAGGTATGTAGACTGGACTAATGGATGTCCAAATGGATTGAAGCATTTAAAAAAAGAGAAATATACCAACAGCAATTTTCATATTTTCCACTTGAACATATAAGTGACAAAAGACTAATTTGAAATAAATATGTGAGTATTTCTATATATGTTAGACAAACACGATTTAACCATTTCTATTGTTTCAGAGATCAAGTTCTAATTGTTAATGTTTATATATCTTCATAATTAAGAACTGAGCATTATTAATAATTGATAAAAATGACAACTGTGGTGATTTTTGTTTCTAATAAATGTAAATATAGGCACTTTAAAGTTTTTATTAGTGTATTTAGGATTAGAATTACAGGAGGAAAATGGGTTAATCCATAAGAGAGTTCAAGACTTTTAATAAAGAGCCTCTCCTATTAATTCAGACATTTTCACTTTGACAGTTAATAGTTAACATGATGCTGCTTTTTAAAAATATAAAGATTGTAAAAATATTTCAGCTCAGTTTGTCTGGTTTAGTTACTGTTTGACATGCACTTCTTGAATGAATACTCTTTGTCTCCATAGCTTTCTGAGTGAGGGTTATTATCTAGCCATTCCAAAAGACCACTTGGTATCCTTATAGACTTTTGACATACTGAAAATTACTTTATAAAAAGGCACGGTGTTATGAGAGTAAAATCAAGAGACTTTAGACTCAAAAATTGGTATTATTTAAATACAATATGTGTTTATAGATCATAGAAATCAAGCCATCTCTATTCAAGATAATGAATGACTGTTATTTACAACATGTTATTTTCAAAGTCACCCTAACATTAGCATCAAATTGGTGCAAGGGCAGAGATCATAAATGATCGTTTTTTTGGCCATACTTATGGATTGGCCCAGGAAGGGAAATATGTTACTTCAGCGCATACTTCATTGACTGTAACACCATTGTTATAGTCACCTATCTGCAAGGGGTACTGGGAAATATGATCTATCTCCATGTACAGAAAAAGGAAATCAGCTGGATAAGCAAGTACCAATCTCTTTTGCATCATAGTTTTTTCTTACCTCACACCTCACACTGCAACACAAACACTATAACTTCTCCCATTATCATGAATAAGACTCACAGCAATAACAACATTAATTAAAAACCAATTATGTGCCAAACACTCTTTTGTATTATATTATCAATTCCTCACAGCAATCTTACTAGTTAGATGATATTACTATACTTAACAAATATGAAAATGAGGCATTGAAAGGTAAGTAAATTTCCTAATGTTACAATACTATTAATCAAGCCTGTTAATGTTTGCATGCAGGAGTTTTGAGTCAAGATTATTTTTTCTTAAACATGTATAAACTGATATTCTTTAACACTGTGACTTGGAGAAATAGTTTAAACTCTCAGAATATAGTTTTCTCATCTGGAAAATGTTTACAATACATATGTTAGTTAGGGTTAATGGAAATATAAATTAGGCTATGTCTGGAAATGGCAAAACCAGTTCATGATCCAGACTGTCAAGTTCAAAGTTCATTATACTAACCATCATTCCATCCTTGTTTAAATTCATCATGCAAGATGCAGATACTCCAATACCACATTCACCTTCACTTCTGCTTCTATGGAAACATTGACTATTACACTACTTCCCACCATAATTATGGACCCTAAATTTTTAATATTATAAACCCATTTATATGGATGAAATACTTTTTAAAATTTAATCTTTAAGGTATGGGATTAAGGATGATATGATAAATTTTAGGAAATTATAACTTCATAGTGTCTTGTAAATGAAACTAAGAGATTTACTCTACTTCTTATAGTTAGCTGTGACTCCCATTCTGAAGAAAATGAAAACTTTAATCGATTTTAAGAATAAAGAATAATTTTAATAGGAATTGACCTTGCTCATTATGTATAAATGTATATGAAGCCAAATGTCGTATAAAAAGTAAGAAAAGAAAGCTTAGTAGGAGTGTGGTGAAGGGTCCAGAAAAACTGGTCTTTCTAAACTTTATTCAAACATCTGCTTAAAACATTTAATTGGCTCCCATTGCTCTTCAGGTAAAGATCTAAATCTTTATATGATTCTATGTCCTGTCTTAGTTAGACTCTATCTACCTTGAAATATTGTCGCTCATTAGTTTCACTTGTTTCTGAAGTTCTAGTCATGGAATCACTTTAAAACTTTTTTTTTTTTTTTTTACTGTTGCAGACTCACTCCCGCATAGGACAGCTATACAAAGCATGTGCAAAGCACCCTGACATGAGTATCCCTCTGAATGAACATGTTTGACTTTCAGTTCAAATGTCATTTTATCAAAAAAGTCTTGCTTTATCAGATTACATTAATATACATCATACTATCTCACAATTGTCTGTGATTCTCCTCTTTAGGACTTGTCATAATACAAAGTTACCTATTTATATATTTATTGAATTGAGGCCTTTCTCTCATTAGATTTCAAGTTTGTGAGTTAAGGGACTGTGTCTGGTTTACTCTGAGTGTATCTCCAGCTCCTAATGTACCAAATGGTACGTGGCAGAGTTTTGTAAATAATTGATGCGTAAATAAATGGGACTTAAAATGCATATGATAGATTTCATCTTCCTAGTAGTTTTCCCCATTGTGTTGCAATGTCCTTTTCCGATAATATTCATAGAAACAAGGACACTATGTTTTTGTGATTGCACTTGAGAATGCTATTTACTTTAAATCATAGATTAATGATATTCCTGGGAATTGGACAGCATGATATAGTTGAGTGAGCTGTGCATAAACTACCAAGAATATTAAATTATAATTTGTATTGATATAAGAAGCTGGGAATGCAAGATGAAATTAAAGCTGGATTAATTACATATCTTCAGAAAATAGAAATTCTAACAACTAAAACAAATTTTACATAAAACAGAAATATTTACTGGTGACTTCTTTCATATCTAATGTAGTGGTTAAAAAAAAACAACAAAAAACAAATCTCATAGACTTCCTCATTATTAAGTTTGCAATTTTTAAAACATGATGCAAGTTACATAAAACATCTGAAATATTTACATGATCATAGACTTCTTCTGTGGGTTAACTTTAAACCAATTTTCTAGTTATTGGTACAAAAGTCAATGAAAGCTACTGATTTTTGGGAAGATTCAAACAGAAAGCAGTCATTTGCCAAATCCTCTGATACCAAGATTCACAAACATAATTATGTGCCAGGTTTTCATCTCTGATCTAAACCCCAGTGTACACTTACTTTGAAGGCACCAATAATAAATTCTAAGAGAGGACAGAATCCATAGGGTGAGAATAAAAATCAGCATTTGGCCCAAGTCTTCTCGTATGCGTATATCCAAGCAATTACACAGACTGAGCAACTGACATTTAAGTTTACAATCTCATTGCAAATTTTTAAACAACTCCATACTTCAGTCCTTTCATTTTTATGTGACTTAATCTATGTTCATGTTCAAACCTGTCCTCTGAATTCTCAGAGGTGATTTATTTTTTCTAATGTCATATGTGCCTCAGGCAGCATTGAGCTATCAGGTCTCTGCACACCGAGGAGCTAATTGGTGGAACTGCTTTCCATAAAATATTCATAACAGGAACTATTTCTAAAGTTAATTTCAAAACTATTTCTCTTTTCATTTTAATCCCAAATAGTGCCACTGAAATTTTATGTGATATCTCTACTTACAGACAAACTCAAAAGGTATTGCAAGTTATGAACTTAGAGAAAAGATGATGTGACTTCTCATTGGCTCACTATTCTATATCGTACCTTGACTTTATTGAAAGTGGACAGGAACCACCAATCACAGAAGACACTAGAAGAACTTAACATTCATTTTCTTGAAAACATCAAAGTGTTTTCAAAGTGTTTCTTGAAAACACTTTGATGTTTTCAAGTAAAAGATGTTTTATTTTGTATAAGTCTTTTGGTTTTGAAAAAACAAAATGTAATACTGCTGCGCAAAAAATTAGCACAATTGATTTTCTTAATTTTATTTGTATTTTTGAGTAATTGTGTAATTGTATACGTCTAAAAATTATTCCACAATAATAACATGGAATTTTAGGAGTTCTGAAATTCACTGTAAATAATTTTTTCATTTGAGAAGCAGAGGCAATACACCCAAAATCTAGTTCTGACAGAATTTACTTGATATTTTAGTGCTCAATTTTTTAATCAACAGATTTAGAGTAATAATATTACCATCATAGTATTAATAGGGTAATAGGGTGATTAAATTGAAAAAGAAAAACACTAAATTTTCAGTAAGTACTACCAATTCCAACTTCACATTTAGAGTGATTATTTATACATTTAGATTAAAATCTACCCTGTAAATGTTTTCTATTTGTTCTACTTTTCCTTTCTTGTTCTTCCTTTTATGTCTTATCTTGTGTTAATCAAGCATCTTTTATGATTCCTTTTTATAATCTATGTTGATTTATTGTTTATACCTCTTTGAAAAATGTTTTTAGTGATTAACTAGAGTTTAAAATATACATATTTAAGTTATTAAGGTTCAAATTCAAATAATATTACTCTACCTACCTAAAGAGTAATGATTTTACTGCATTATATTTCTAATTCCTTCCCCCATGCTTTATGTTATTGTTCTTATATTGTCTAATTTTATATATGCTATAAATATACATACAATATATTGTTACTGTACATATATAAATGCATTGCTACTATATTTGCTTTAGACAGTTTTCAGAACAATTAAAATGAGAAAAATTAAGTTTTACCTTCTGTTAGTTTATTTCCAGCACCATTTACTTTTTTTTTGTAGACCCGTTTCATTCTGTTTTCATTTCTCTATCAGAAGTTTCATTTAACATTAATTGTGTAGTAGTTCTACTGGGATGGATTCTCTAGGTTTTTGTTTGACAGACTTTATATGTCTTATATTTTTGTAAGAAAGTGTCACTGGTTATATTATTGTAAGTTGACTTTCTTTTTCTTTTTTCTTTAAATACTTGAGAGATATCATGCCTTTGTTTTCTGGCTTGCGTGACTTTTCAAATCTGTGTTTTCATGTCTGGCATTTTTCTGGAGCTCAGCTGAGTTCGAGAGAGAACTGACTTTCCAGGTGTTGAAGTAGCTCATTAAAGCAACAAGTCAAAATGGAAATAACAACCAATCTTTTAATCACCTGCTCTGATAGATTACCCTGTTTTATTTTCTCTAGGAATAGTATGCCAGTTGAGGGTCAGGTGCAGCGGCCCAGACATGGGGTTCTTCTTACTGTTGAGGGAGCCCTGAAAAAATGAATCCTGAAATGTTATGGACCCAGGCAGCAGGGGGAAGAAGAGGAGAATGAGCCAGGAGTGGAAAAGTATTGAGTACTGAGTCAGAATGGAGGGAAATGTCTTCAAGTTTCCCTAATAAGCCCTTAAATGGAGGCAAGGAAAGGAGATATACATAAAAGTATGGCCAGCTATAGCAGCCTTAGAGAATCCTGCCTGCAACACCTTTCAGAGGCGGCAGTGCCTTGGATGTGCATCAGGTCTGGTGTGGGGAAAGCGGCTTACCCCTGTGAGGCCTGCCAGGTAAAGTCTTTGCAGGTGCCAGTGGCCAGGTCCAAAAATCCACACATAAGGTTTTGGACAGGAGCTGGACTCCTCAACAGTAATTTTTGAGAGTTCTTAGTAATTATTTTCCAAATATTTCTTCTCCCCTTTGTTCTCTTTCTGCTTCTGGGATTATAATTACACATTTGTTAGAACACTTGATGTAGTTCCACAGCTGTTGGATGTCCTGTTTTCGCTCCCCATACTAACATTTGTCTTTGTGTTCCAACTTGGGTAATTCCAATTGAAATCATCATTGAGTTCACTGATTATTTCCTTGTCAACGTTGATTATCCTGATGAACTTATTGAAGGCTTTCTTCATCTTTGTTATGTGTTTTAATGTCTACAATTTTTCCTTTGATTCTTTATAATTCCATCTCTCTGTTTAAATTACCCATCTGGTCATGCATGCTGTCCTCCTATTCCATTAGAACTTCTGGAGTTTTGAATGTATTAATCATAATTATTTAAAATTCCCTATTAGAGAGGCAAACAGTTCTAACAGCTGGCTCAAATCTGAGTCTGGTTGTCGTAATTGTTCTTTCTCTGGGAAGTGTTTTTGTTTGTCCGTGTGTGTGTGTGTGTGTGTGTGTGTGTGTGTGTGTGTGTGTGTGTAGTCTTTTTGAGTACCTTGTAATTTTTTGTTGAATACTGGACATGCTATTACTGAGGTAATAGTTTTATGCCTCAGCATAGTCACAGCTATTTTGCTAGGCTTTTGGTTCAGGAGTTTTTATTAATCTAGTTAAGGAGCTGAACTACATTTGGGATTTGTGCTTGCCATGGTTTCCCTCAAAGTAACATAGTCTTCCAGTTGACAGAAACCTTGTATCTAGGGCTGCTGGTGCTTTATCAAAGCAAAATTTGTTTGATTCTGAATATTAGGTTTCCCTTTGTGTTGTGATTCAGGGATGGTATTTTCATGTGCTATTCTTCTGTTGACCTAGCAATATGCTGTTGTCATTGTAATTCAAACTGTGTGGTTTGGTGGTGGTGTGGGGACAAATAATCTCTGTCCTTCAGTTTAAGACTCAGTCTCAGACAGGCACTACCACATCCATTGCTGAACATTCACCAACTAAAGCCAGCCGCAATATTATTTCTATGCACACATTGTATTTTGTAGTGGTGTTCGAGGAAAAGGATCCAGTAGGAGTTACTTGTCCCTGCTGTATGGCTTCTGTTCCCCTCCTCCACATCCGCACCACAATTTGCACCACACAAGGCTCTTTCTGAAATTTCCAGTGAGCTCCTGGAAGGTTTGTGGAGAAATGTCAGACACAGGGTACAAACTCTCCCTAACTCTGTAATCCCCAACTGTTTCAGAGGGTCAACAGCTTCTTACTGGTGTGTTGTACCTCAATTGGGTGAATTTTAGATCCTCCTCTCTTCCTATAGGTAGTGTCTTTCCTTAGATTTTGGGTCAGTGTATTCTGTGACCATCACTTTCTAATGAGTTCAAAAAGTCATGAATTTGAAGTTAGTCTAACTCTTTTTCATTGTAAGAATGGAAGTTCCTTCCAGCTTTTTACATTCTGGAGAGGACATTGAAGTACAATGATTAATTTTAGTTAAATAAATACTCATCTTGTTCACACATATACAGAGGGTGCCATAAAAAAGTATACACATTTTAAGAAAGGAAAACTGTATTAAAATTGTAATACTCAATATATACCGATAACAAAAGATGAATACAAGTCACATGTGACTTCTGCAATTACAAGAGGTGCTCAAAGTGGTTACCATCAGCATCCAGACACTTCTGATTACGGTGAACATTGTTGGGTAGACTTCTGTGGTGAGCGTGTAAACTGTTCCAACACCATCGCAGAAGAAGCAGGACTTGTTGCTGTGCGAGGCCTCCTGGATCTTCCTTTGTGCACATCACACACAGCACCACGCATCTCAAACTTATCATGAATGCGTGCAGTTATTAGGTGTGTTGGAGGTTCTGTTGCACACTCACGCCTCCATTGTCGTTGTACTTCCACAATGTTCTCGAATTTCAAATACCACATCAAAATGGTCTTGTGCTCTTCGAAGGACAACTGTGTTTCCGCTGTTTAACTCTCCTGCCTGTCGCATAGTGACGCTAGCATTCATTTGATTAGCGCCATGTTTTGAGCGAATGTCATACTACACATTGCTACCGAAATTCAATTCAACTTCAAAAAGTAATGCATAGATAACATCTCTTAAAATGTGTATACATTTTTTTTGGCACTCCCAGTATATAATATGTTATATATACTACAGGTGGAATTTGAATTAAGGTACTGGAGACATTCACTCAAATCTTTCATAAAATGGCCATCACTTTCTTTTGGGAAAGGGCAGTTCTTAAAGTGTCATTTGTGTGACCAATTAATAATTGGACACGTTAAATGATAATTAAGAATTAGAAAATACCTGATAGTCAAAGATAATGCAAACCACTTAACTAATAGAAATTCAGTAAGCACCAGTAGTTTTCTGTCAACAATTATATGGGTTCTATCTGTATTCTGAGGCCATTATGAAATAATTTGTGAAATGTTCATTTGATCCAGAATGTGATCAATGTCAATTACTTAGAAATAGCAGTGTAAATTTGATCAATAATAACATTCTAATTTTGAGATTTCCCCTCCATTTAATGAGCACAACTCTGATTGTCATTAATAAATGAAACCTTGGTTATACAAATTGCAAGATAATGTTAATTAACTCCAGAAGGTTCAGATATATTGCAGAGTAATGATATTTTACTCAAAACGGTTCAAATACATTAACCCCAACACTCAAATAATATTAATGTACGTCAGGTGGGAATAGCTGGTGTCAACAGCGACTTTTTTCAGAAATCTGTATACAAATCAGAGAGTGTTATAACATCCTGGATGCTATTTTACATATTCTCAATTATTTTAACATTTTACTCAATTTCAAAGAACCCCTATAAAAACAATAAACATACACACTTCCATTTGCTTACTAAATACTGTGTATTACACATTTCAATTTATAGCACTGCTTTTCCGTTGACTATTAAGCGATTCTACAATTGATCTGTTCCTTTGCAGAAGTTGAACCTCTGTTAACTTCAACCTGCAGTATTAGGTCATGGAATGATGAATAATATATTATTTCTGAGATCAAGGAACTAATTAATAGGAGAAATATGGGGGATAAAATAGGATTCAGTGGATTAATGCCGTAATAGAGGTATGGCCAATATAATTTAGATATGCCTAAAAATGATTATTTAACTCTGCCTTGTAATGGCTAGAAAAGGACCAAGGTAGAGAGGTTAAAGAATACTTTTGTACAATGCACACAGTTTTTATAGCAAATGTCAGAGGATAAGAGAAGTCCTTGACTCAGGGCACATATTTGGGATACGAGTAATACCACTGCTTTAAAACAAATAGCGGTGCAGTTACATGAAATGCTGGAGGAGGCATTCCATGTGACTAAAACAAACAGTGCTAGTGTGTGCTTGGCGTCATACATACAGTTCAGTCATGGAATTGCTTTGTTATTCTTCACACATTCATCAAGCTGAAAATATCTATTGTTATGTAATTATTGAATGGTTGATCGGGGCTTGATGAACACTGCTATGGGGGCAGAATAATGGGCCCAACAGAGGTGTTCGTATCCTGACTGTGTTAATCTAAATGTGTTAAGCTTCTTGACAAAGGAGAATTAAATAGCAGATGAAATTAACATTCTCATAAAATAACTTTAAAACAGGGAGATTATCCTGGTTTGTCCAGGTAGGACCAATGTAAACACAAGGGCCATTAGAAAGAGAGAAAAGTCAGAGTAAGACAAGGAGATGGGATGATGGAAGTAAGTTCAGAGTGATACAAGTGCTGGCTTTGAAGGAGGAGGATGAGGGCCATGAGCTAAGGAATAAGGTCACACGTAGACGTACAACAGGCAAGGGAATAGATTCTCCCTGGAGCCTCCAGAAAGGAATGCAGCCCCGCAGACATGTTGATTTGAGCAGTGAGATCCATCTCCGATTTTTTAACTATTAAGTTAGTGCAAACGTAATTGCGGTTTTTGCAATTATTTCTAACCTTTTAAACTTGGTGCAGTTACTTTTGCACCAACCTAATACAAAACTGTAGGATAAATTTGTGTTGTTTTAAGCCACTGACTGGACTTGTGGTCATTAGTTTATTTCTAATACAAAATGTATACAACTAATTCTGAAAACTAACCAACTGCTTAACATATTTCAGAAATAAAATAACACAATCTCATTTAAAGACAGTTTCTCTTGGTAGGAGATAATCTCAGGGAAATATTCTCTAAGTGAGGGAGCATCCCATGGGAATACAAGCCGACAAAAGCCACATAACTGGGAGGCAAATTGATTGACTAATATGATAGAATTACTTAATGCCCCGGCTCTTCAGTAGCATTTGATGAATAATGGAATTCTTGAGATGGAAATTAATGAATATCTCTTAACTTGATCTCCAAAAACAAGTCATCCAAATCTCACACGTAGATTATTTCACTGAATGAAGTGAAAATTTACTGCTCTTAAGATGTCCTGTGATATTTATTATGAAAACTTCATTTAGCACTCCTCCAAAGGGTCTGTGACCAAATAACAGTGTACACTGGGAAAAGAAAGGTCCCCAGACATCACAGGAATTATTCAATAATGGCTGTGAGTTATAACTCCCTCATGAAAATAGTATTTTACTTTGACTCACCATCGAGAGTGTCAGTTTTAAGGATGAGGTGGTACAATTTTAACCCAAATCTGCTTAATTGCGGACGCTAAACCTGCCTGTTAGTTTTCTTGTTTCCCAGTGTGTGGCTGAAATATATATCCTCAGCCCCAGGAGAAACTTTACTTTTTCCCCTTGAATAAATAATATGATAAGAAACATCAAATGGAAGTCGCTGGAGTTCAGTTACCAAAATAATAAGTGAAAAGAAATTCCATACTTCTTGGGATATTTCAGATATTGACTTCATTACAAAAGCCTTGAAAAATACAGGAGTGATCCGACTTTAACTCTCCAGTTGGACACTGCCATAGACGATGAGTTCAGTGGGAAAGCAGTGGGTTACCACGTGCTGGACCAAACATTATCTTCCTATTGGAATGAATACATGTAGCCCTTAGCACTTTTTGTGAACTTATTGTTCTGCCAGATGCTGCTCATCTCCATGTATGTAAACAGAAGCACAAATAATCATCTTTGTCACTTGGCTCTAAGGTATCAGTGGATCAAATAGTGTTTGGAATATCTACAATGGATTCCTAAAATGTCTGGAACTTGTGCCAATATCCAGTGGGAGATTCACAGCAGTGGTGCTTACGAGTTTTGGAACATTACAATGCCTTTTTCCGGAAGTAAAATTTTATTTTGAGAAGAAGCTACAGTTAATGGTGCTTGACACTTATAGAGACTGAATGCCTGACCATAAGACAATAGTTGAGAATGAAATCTGTGCTTCCCTTCGTTAACTTATATCCCTAGCCACATATTTAAGCATGCTCATCAAAATTTTGCCATTTTATAGAAGTGATACCTAGGAGCCCAGGTTTAGGCATGTACTGAAGGCCAGTGTAAGCTGCACTGCGTGTCGTTTACTTTTCTAGGATACCTCCTACTGCTGCACTAGCATCCCTCTCTCTGTTTGCATGTATGACTTCATAGGTATTTCTTTGTTCTTAGTTGCCTGAGAAGAATGGATGTGGATTATAAGATGCCTCTGAGCCGTTTGCTATTGCTGACCAGAATCAAAATGCTTGAGCATAATAGCACCAGTAAGGGGAGATATGGGAAGACAAATGTCATCCAGCATTCTCCCCCAGCCACACTGACATCTACCTCTAGAAATAGGCATGCAGAAAATTAGGGGTTGTGGGTACGGAGAGTAAGGAGAATCGGCTTTCTGAGTCAATTGTCAAGTAATTTTCTTAGATGGAGTTATAGCATTCAGCGTGATCTGCTTCTGTTTTCAAGGACTTCTCAGGGGGGCTTGCTGTTTTCTATGCTGGGAGGTTGGTTTTGAATCTGTCCATTTATTAGATATCTTTTGATCCCTTTCTTCTTCACTCTGTTCCCAGACTTTTCACATAAAAGACCTGTAGAGAATATGAATTGAGTGATATTTTAATTCAGTGATCAGCATAAACAACTTTAGGTTTGGCTGTCAACTACTTCAGCCTTGCAGCTACTAGAAATAAATAGTAGTTTACCACGTTTCAAAATCCTTATATACCAGTCCGTGCTTTGAAACAAACAAAAAAATGAGATTTGGATTTGTCACACTATTTTAAAGTGCTGTCTAGGAGTCTTAGAAGCAGCACCTCGTCACATGACAAAATATATAATTGACCACAGAAAAACAATAAAAGAATGCATACTTCACTAAAGATAAAATACGAATACCAATAAAAATGTGAAAAATACTTAATTTCATTAGTAGTCAGAAAAATCCAAATTAAAACTACAGAAAAATCTAAATGCCTGACAATACTAAATGTTGGAAGAATGTGGAGTGTGATATCCAGCCACCAAGATGGTCCCCAACAAGCCTCACTTCCTGGTACTAATGACCTTTTATAAATGCCCTCCAAATTGAACCAGGGCTGGCCTGTGTGATTAATATAATACAGCAGAAGTAATTTGTGTCTTTTGAGACTAGGTTATAAGGGGCATCAAAGTTTCCATCTTGCTCTTCTGGATCACTCATTCTGGGAAACCAGCTGCCATGCCATTCACAGGACATTTGAAGCAGTCTCATGAAGAGGCCCATGTGAAACTGAGGCGCCCAGCTAAGGGACAGCACCACTTTGCCTGCTATGTGAGTAAACTACTTTTGACATGAACCTTCTAACCTCTGGCAAGCTTTTATGAAACTACAGTTTTAGAAATTCGACTGCAACCCAATAAGAGACTCTGAGCCAGAACTACCCACTGAACAGCCCAGCCCCTATTTCCTGACCTACGGAAAATGTGAGAACTGACAAATCACGAATGTGATTTTAAGTCATCAAGTTTTGGAAAAATTTACATGCAGCCATTAATAATAGGTGGAGCAATGACTAACTTTCATATATCTGCTTTGAAAGTGTGAATTGATAGCGAGTACTTTGGAAAAAACTGTTCAGTGTTAATCTAATACAGTGAACATATATATATATACCACATTGTTTAGCAAATCCACTCATTCTTATATATATATATCAGTCTCATGTGACAAAATAAACCCATAGCATCTTGTTCATAGCAGCCTGGACACAACCCAAAGATCTAATAACAGCAGATACATTCATAAGTAAAAGGGAGCAAAATCATGGAATACTATATAGCAGTGAAAATAAAGTGAAGTGAAATTTCCCAGACCTAAGCTAGATTCAGAATAGTGCGATACAGTGTTTCTATTTTATATAAATTTCAGAAACGGAAAATTGACCATGTTGTTTAGGGGTACATACATACGTAACTACATTATAAAAGAAAGCAAGAAAATGATTATTTAATAAGGCATAATAATAGATACCTGACTATTTTTCAGGGAATTTTGTCAAGGAAGAGGGAATAATTTGTTCTTAAGAAGAAGCATAGTGGGAGTAGGGGCTGTTTTCCTGCAGTCCTACAGTGTTTTATCTATTGATTTAGTTTGTTTGCATAGTTACATGGGTGTTTGCTTTATAATAATTATTAAACTGGGCATATATAATACATGTACATTTCTGTATCGTTGACCCTTTTACAACATGGGTGTGAATTGCGTGGGTCCACTTATACATGGATTTTTTTAAACTTATGGTGTTGACATATACAGTACAGTACTGTAAATGTACTTTCTCTTATGATTTTCTTAATATTTTCTCTAGCTTTATTATAAGAATACAGTATATAATACATATAACATATAAAATTTGTGTTAATCGACTGTGTTATTGGTAAGGGTTCTTTCTGGTCAACAGTAGGTTTTACTAGTTAAGTTTCAGGGGATTCAGAAGTTATATGTGGGTATTTGTGCAGAGGGGATGACGCCCCAACCCCTGCATTGTTCAAGGGCCATCTGTATTTTATTTCATGCACAAATGTATTTAATAAACACTATATTGTACTTACTATGTACTGGATAATGTTCTAAAAACTTCACAAATATCAACGTTTAATTTTTCTGTATAGCAACACTGTAAAATAAGTACTTTCATTAGCCCCGTTTTACAGATTATGAAATTGAGGCAAACAAATTTAAGTAAATTGTCCAAAGTCATACCATCTGTAGGTGGCAGAGTGAGGATTCAGACTCAGGCAGTTTGGCTCCAGAATTGTGTGCTTAGGTACGAGACTGTTTTTTTGTTTGTTTGCCTTGTTTTTAGTGTAATTGTTTCATTGATTCTTGTTGATTGGTGTGGTTTGGTTTAAACAGAAAAGATTTTTGCGTGAGAACCTAATTGTGTCATTTAATCCTTCTGTGTTTCTGTGGCAAAATGAGGGGTCTGAAGTAACGAAATAATTTCAAACCAAGCCTGAGGGTTGTGGGAAGGGTTGTAGGAGACAAGAAAGATGTAAAAGGATGGGAGTACACAATTAGAAGAGCAGCACCACTTTTATCATTTTTGTATGTGGTGCTTTGTGTAAATTAATGCATATAGAAAGTATGTTAAAGCTTTACAATACTAGAAAATTCAGGCATCCTGAGAGTTCCTCCTAAATCTGACACATAGTGACAGAGATCATTTCACTGCTGCCCAGAGATCTTCCCTAAAATATCCATCCATACAGTTTTTACCACTGAGCATATTCAGGCTCTGATGACTCCTGGTACAATTGGTAGTTAATCCTAGTATTTCACATCTAGATGCTGACCTTGTCGCTAAACTTGAAGGGCATATGTCTTAAAAGGGGCAAGACCTTCATCTTACCCCAGAGCGATCTTTGTGCTAAGATGTGACAAGGTGTATAGAATGTCAGTATATTTCAAAGAAAGTTTCAGACCTTTTGAAAACTACAAGAAACAATAGCAAATATGGGAATATAAATAGAGATTTCTTTAATTTGGGAGAACAATGCCTTTTTGTTTAAAAGTAACATTTTAATTCACGAACAGTTCAGGGGAAAGGAAAATTATGATTTATTAGAACACAGGCTTAACATAAACCAGGTACACTGAGTGATTCATGTTTCATATAGATTTAATTATAAAATGAATAATAAATATTCAATCCCTATCACCAGGAAACAAAGAACAACAAAATCAAAAGGGAGTCAAGTGAAAATCTCTGACAGCCTAGAAAAAAATATTTTCTAGTACAAATGGAAAAATGATATATGAATAAAGTCACTTTTGTGGTTCAGAAATGTAGAGAGATACAGAATCAAGAGACGTTCCAAGGATTGATAGTCAGAAAAAATGTTCTAACTTTCATAAACCCTCCATATTGCCAAATTTAAACAATTTTTCCCTGCTGGAGTTGTTCTAATCCAACTAGAGACAAAACTGGGAGGCTCAAGGGAAGGAAAGTAGCAAATGAAAAATTTGATATGAAATAAGGAAATAAAGAAATGATTTAGTTATTTTTGCAACATGTCTGCTTTCTGCATAAATGAGAACATTGCTATTTTGGTAGAAGCTATTCTTACAGAAAAAAAATTGCAAGAATTCATATAGCAGAAAAGTGCTTCTCAATCTCTTTTATTGTAAACAGATATACTGCTTAGTTTGTGTTTATGCAGCCACTCCCCCACCTTTCCACCCAGACACACAAATTTGTGAGGAGAACAAAAGTAGGTTTCCAGTTGATTTCAGCAAAGCTTTGGGAAAACTTCATCATAATATGCCTTTGTAATAAATATGCTGGACATATGATTTTAGAAGAAGGGAATTATTGACAATTGCCTGCCCCAGAATTTATACAGATATGAGCATATCTTGTCTTAAAATAATTTGAGATTATTTATTTCTATAAATCTGTAGACTGTAGATAGCAATGATGGATTATATATGGACTGGAGTATATATTATTTGAAATCAATAACAGTTTTCTCAACGATGGTAGAAATTTCCATTAAAATCATTGACTTGACTTTGAAATATTTCTCCAAGGAAGAGGTGACTGATAATATTGTTATTGTGTAAATCTGTGTGAAGTTATTGTGAATTTATAAAACTGGCGAGTCTGTAAATCACTGTGTTCTGAGGGTGTCTCTGAATAAATTAAGTCTGAAAAATGCTGAAATAAAATAGACCTTAGGATCAGAATTCTTCCAAAGGATTGCAGTGGATTTCTGAGTTTCACAAATAAAAATAACTGAAAGTTTTATATTATACACTTAATCAGTTGTTTTAAGTATTATAATGTATCTACAAAACTATCATTGATTTTTCCATTTTGAAACCATCAGCTTATACTTGAACAGAAAAAAGTCTTTTGTCTTAGGTAAGAGAAGTACATACGTGCTTGTAATCACATTTTAATGAAGGGTATTATTAAATTCAAATAATCAATTATAGACTTCAATAATTGATTTTAAATTTTATTTTATGTCTATGTGATTCATTTTGCACTTATGTGGTTCAGGTACTTGACATAAAATGATAAACAGGGTATTTGAAAATATTAATCACTGCTTCTGTCCGTATCTGCTAGATCCATTCTTCTGAGCTTTAAGAGTCTCAGATGTCTCCTTTTGGGCTTATAGACTGAGGAAATGAAAGAAGATAGACTGCTGTGTACAACTTTCTTATCATAAACACAGGTAGATTAATGTAATAAATGTGTTTTTCAGATATAGAAAATCATCTGATGAATGACAGTTTTAGGAAAATAAAACAAGTCATTATTATTATTTCTATTATTAAGCTTTGTATCATTAAAGCCTATGATTTTCAGAGTACTAGGGTGATCCTCCCTTTCCACAGGAGTCAGAGTTTTTGCCAAGGGTTAAGACATGAGAATTAATTTCCCAGAAAAATACTGGCAGCACTATATCAAAGCACACGTGGAGTTTTTTTGCTTTTTGTTTGTTAGTGTTTTACCTAACAAAATGCATCATTTACTCATTCATCTGTCTATCTATCAAAAAATATATCATTGATCATTCACTGTATACCTAGTATTTTACTAGGTACTGGAGTAATGTCTTATGAGACACTCTTCCTGCTTCACTGAAGTTTATGAACTAGTGAGAGGCCAACATTTAACACATAAGTAAACAGATAGCTACTGGGTGCTACAGGTCATAAACTGTGTGATTATGGAAGATCTGTTAAAAGTAGTTGTACTTAAAATGACCTATGAAAGACGCATTGGCAGTAGCCAGGGGAAGAAGGAAGTTGTGGAAGAGGGGGAAAGGTTCTAGCCTGAAAACATATAGACGGGATTAAAGTAGGATGAAAAAGGACACTTATGAAGTAGGAAAAAATGCCCCAATTGTCCGGGAGGAGAGAGTGAAAGTAAAAGTGGCAGTAGCTAAGCCCTTGGAGGTAAACAGGGGATAATTTATGGAGGTCTTATAGGAATATTAAGGATTTTCTGTTTTTTCTAAGTAATGAGAAGCCAACAAAGGTTTTGGAATAAGATCATGACATGTTCCAGTTGAATTTTCATAATTGGGATTGCTTTGTAATAAATGGAGAAGGGAGTTGAGGTGTTTCCAAAGCCCTTAAATGAAATGGCCCTGTCACCTCGGAACCCCTACTACTCCTCGACTCCTAGATCACCCCACACCAGCCACACTGACCTCCCGACACTTCTTGGAGCTTTCCTGCCCCTTTCTCACCTCAGGGCCTTTGCTTGGCTTTTCTCCCTTGCTAAAATATTTCTCCTTAGATTATCCACATGGCTCAATCCATCAACTCTTTTGGCTCATTACCTTATTAGAGAGGCATTTTTCTTACCTCACCTCTAAAATAACAACCCCTCCCCTCAACCCAGTACTGCTTATCTTCATTAACTTGCTTTGTCTTTCTCCATCACCATCATTCATGCTACGAAGTTAGGTATCTTTTATTCTACAAAGTACCTTCATTTGCTCTATCCCCCTGCTGTACTCCTGGCGCTAAGGGAGTATGCCTGGTAGGTGTTCAATAAATAATTTCTCAGTGAATGAATGAATGAATGAATGAATGAATGAATACTAAGAATTCTCCTATAGGCACTGGGAATTCAATGATAAATAAGACAGTCATTGCCATCAAGGCTTTTATATTTTATTAAACGGAGACAATTAAACATGTACTAGATGCTCAATTACTGAATATGCATAATTAGAAATTCTCTCATAACCAGATTTTCCCCACTACAGGCCCTTAATTCTACACTGCTAAAGTGACTAATTTCAATATATAATTCAGCCATTTATTAATTTAGATAATATTTATTTAATGAATTCTTATTATGTGCTTCAAGTTCTGAAGACACAAATGATGATTCCACCTCGTGAAGTAAATGCTTTTAGATGGTAAAAATATTTATGTAAAAAACATTTAATAGCATATGATAAGAGTAAAAGAGACATATATAAAAAAAAGATTCTATGATAGAACAGGGAAGTAAAATAATAATCTATCTGAATAATTTAAGAGAAAATTTCCAGAAAGAGTGCTCTTAAAGAAGAATCATATAGAGAAGTAAGATTTTATAAGGAGACAAAGTGAGAAGGACATTTCAGTTGGGGAAAGGAAATTGAACAAATACAAAAATAAAAGTAGGACGAATTAGGCCTGATAGAAAGATTTATAGAAATTTGGTGTATTTGTGAGTCAGTTGTAGTAATTAAGTTTGAAAAGTTAGGGTGAGATAATGGAGGACCTTATATGTCAAAAGATTGTTTGAACTTTCACCCATTTTCAAGTAGGCACCACAGCAGTATTGCATTTGCTCTGACATCATGGATAGATTTACATTTTAAGAAGCCAGATCTGGTGACATGTTGATTTTGGGTTAGCAGAATTACTAAGAAATAAAGACTAGAAGATCAGTGAGTCTTTAGGTAGAAGATTATGAAGGTTTATGTCTTATGTTGCAAGAGTGAAATGTGTGGAATAATATATATGACAGATATAATTAAATAAAATGTGAATGGTGAGAGAAGGTCAAAGAGCCTCTAGTTTTTTTTCCGGGTGACAAAGGGGATGGTTGTTGTCTCAGATCTGAACAGTGAAGACTGAGAGATCAGTTCACCTAAAAGATGAGTTCTGGTTTGGATAGATTAATTTGTCATACCTGTAAAGTCTCTTAGGTGGCAAAGTATTAGGAATACAAAATTTGAGAAAAAGTAATATATATATATATACATATATGTATATATATATATATATATATATATATATATATATACATATATGTATATATATGTGTATATATATATATATATATATATATATATATATATGTTTAAAAATCACTGGCATGTTTATGAGATATAACATGACACAATATGTGACTTCATCAAGAGAAAGTAAATAATTGAAAAGACATTAAACCATTTGGGAACCCCGAGGAACATCAAAACCTGAATGTTAAAAAGAATGTTTATAATAGCTTCATTCATAATTGTCAAAATTTTGAAGTTCTTCAATAAATGAATGGCTAAACCATAAAATGGAATATAATTCAGATATAAAAAGTCATGAAAAAGACATGGAGGAAACTTTAATGCATATTACTAAGTGAAAGAAGCCAATCTGAAAGGCTAAATAATCTGTGATTCTAACTATATGACATTCTGGAAAAGGCAAAACTATGGAAACAGTAAAAGAACAGTGATTTCCAAGACTTACGGTGGAGAGAGGGAGGGATGAATAGTTGGAATACATGGGATTTTTAGGTCAGTGAAACTAGTCTGAATGATTATAATGGTAGATACATATCATTATACATTTTTCAAAACTGACAGAAAGTACAACACAAAGAATCACTCTTACTGTAAACTGGACTCTTTAATAATTATGTATCAATATTGGTTCATCAATTGTAACAAATGCATCATGCTAATGCGAGACATTAATGATAGGGGAACTGGGAGGGGGGTGTTTTGTGGAAACTCTGTACTTTCCACTCAAATTTTCTGGAAACCTAAACTTTTCTGAAAAATAAAGTCAGTTAATTAAAAAAAAGAAACACACACACACACATACACACACACACACACCAAATGTTGGCAAAGATGCAGAACAACCGAGGTGTGGGAGTAAATAAAAGCCAGAAAATGAAACATATAAATGAATACTAGAAAAGGAAGAAACACATGGAAAACAAATGCTATGCTTATAACAAATAGATAAAAACTGAAGAAGTGAACTTTACTTTGCTATTAAATGCTCATCAATAATCTTAACAAGAATAGCTTCCGTAGGGAGAGGATTAAAACCTAGCATGCTGTTGATTAGGGACTGAGTTAGAACTAGTATCTAGAGATTTAATTTATTAGTTGCAGTTTCTTCTTTTAATTCAACTTTCTCATTGGAGACAGTGCAAACTTTCTAAAGCATGGAGTCTAGCTATTTCACGGCTCATGGGCCATCGCTGTATATTCACAGTCTATACAATGAAGCCCAACATTTTTAAATGCACTATGTGACTGCCATAAATATATTTAAATCTCCCTTCCTTCCAGGACTTGAATGTTCAGTTTTAATGAGTGAGAGAGGAGAGATATTTTAGTTGAAGTTTTATCTTTCATATAGAGAATCAGAATCGTCCCATCTTTAAAACATACGATTTCAATGCCTTGAGAAATAAATGGGTGAGAATACATATTGATTGGTAAGCAGTAGCAGTAATGTGTTTTGCTTGATCTTATCAGGGATAGTGGGACCTTGATGTGAGTATCATGAGAGAAGAAATGAAAAGGTTTTTAAGATTCAAAATAATTATTTATGACTTTCATTATTTGAAAATAGTTACTTATAGAGTGCCTAGGTACTAAAACCTAAACTTGTCATGAATTGAGGAAATGCCAAAGGAAATCAAGTACTTTCCTGGGTGTCCTGGAGCTTAAACTGATGAAATGGTAACAAGATGTATAGGTGTGGGCCAGGCTGGGCTTGGCGTTGTGACACGTTCTGGCTGCAGGGCAGCTTTTCTACTCAGAGGGGACAGCTGGTCCTGAGGGCACCAGATGTGGGGCTGTGGAGGAGAATCTGTGCCTTACACCTCCCATGCCGTTGTCTACCCCTGATCACACCGTTGTCTTCTCTCCTTGAGCTGGATATCATCCCCTCCCCTTCAGATGGCCTGACATATTCCTGTTCTGATTCACTTGGTGGTGGACTCACAGTTATCTCCCTAGGAAAATTCGAATTG